>NW_026571473.1:25738963-25973963 GCF_026225935.1 Boleophthalmus pectinirostris | reverse complement strand
TACAAGTCTGTCTTTTCTGAAGTCGGCACCATAGTAGCAGCACAACACCCTGAATGTTTAGAAATACCAATTAGTGCCACAACGAAAGTGAAAGGAAACTAGATGTGATTGCGACCTGGAGATGAGGGTGATGAGGGACAACAACAAAGGGAACAGGAAGTGAGTGAGGTCAGAGGGTGAGTGAAGTGAGTGAAGTGTTTATACTGGCGGACAGCTGAAATACACCACCAGTGACAATGGAGCTCATAAGTGGCATTGCCCACCTGCAGGATATACCAGTACTGCCACAAATACATACAGTAATAAATGGTAATATAAAAAAAGTTGAGGTTACAACACAGGAGAAAAGCAAGGATCCATAGCTGCATTATTTTAGTACTTTTATTAATATAGAGCACTGCATTGCTAATAGCTGTGGTATGTGGTTTATACTTAAAATTTCACATTAGCGGTAGATAGATGTTTTACCAGGGAAAGAAATCAGTGCAAGGCTTTAGTTCCGTTAACATTTTAGATAACAACATGCAAAACATAAACACTGATTTGGACAAGTCATAAGAATGGAATGTTTATCCTGACATCTATGTTTTGTTTTAAGAGGACTGATATACAGAAGGAAAAACACTCTAGTCTAACCAAGACAAGGCAAGTTTAAACTGTGAGCTAAATATGTAAAAAAATACATACAGCTTATACACTGGAAAAGTTAACTTATTAATAACTGCTGAAATGTTGAAAGTTACAGAAACTTTGGTTTTATGGTTTTTCATCAGTATGTGACCTTTTCATTTTGGATGTGTTTATTGCACTGAAAAACATTAAAAATAAAAAAACATGTGTCCTCTCTTGCTGGTTTCCACAGAGATGTTGGCCATAATATTCCACAGTATGGCATAAAACTTACCCATCTCCATGGGAAATGTTCTGAAGTATGACTTCTGTTTCTACAAAATTGCAGGTGTTATTCCAACTCCTTAAAGCAGAGATGGGACCAAGTCACTGTTTTGCAAGTCTCAAGTAACTCTCAAGTCTTTGACCTCAAGTCTGAGTCAGGTCCAACTCATCTGCTTTGAGCTTCAAGTCATTTCAAGTTTTTAAACCAAGATACCAAAAATAGCTTAAATGTTTGCAATTTATTTTAATTTTAAACTAAATTGTACTTAAAAAAAATCATAATATATTTATATATGAGTATATAATACATAAGAGTTGTAGAAATGTATATTTTTTATTTTTAAATGTTTTGACAAGATCTTAGTGTGAATCATTACGGTCAGAACAGAAAGAATTCAGATAAAGTGCTTCTCAAGTCACAGGCCCCAAGACCTTCAAGTCCAAGTCAAGTCCCAAGTCTTAGTCCATTTTATCAAGTCAAGTCTCAAGTCCTAAAAATAGTGACTCAAGTCTGACTCGAGTCCAAGTCACGACTTGCAAGTCCCCACCTCTGCCTTAAAGTTACAGTGTGTATTAAAAAGATAAACCAAAAATAAGTAAAAATAAGTGAAAAAAGTAGAAATTGAACACTTGCGGACTCACAATCTTAAGGACAGTGAAATTGAGATTTTTGTATTAGAATGATTTGTTGTTCTAAAGTTAGCCTTTTTGAATGAACTACTTATATATGAAATTACATATTGTCCAGTTTGCTGTTGTTAGGTAGAGCTTGATAAATTTGCAGGTGACATTCCGCCTTCTCAAAGTTACATATTATCAATTAAAACCTGTTAACATTCTGTTTGTTAAGATTTTTGTTTGTCTATCTTCTGATAAAAGGAAACTATCAAGATCAAATCCACACAAATCCACAAATAAAAAGATAAATCAAACATTTTATGGGAATTTATATGAATTCTGCCTGGACTTTTTTGCCTAATTAAAAGTCCCTAAATCTATTTTTAGTAAGATATGCTTCATCTTAGACACGGGAACTGTCAAGACCCCACAAATTCTCAATCTACTGTTTCTCAGATCATCCCCTGGGACACCTGCTGTTCTTATTTTACCCCAAATAATTCAGGCGTAATTTGAAATCTGACTTTCCTCAGTTCCTCAGTTTCTCAAATCTGACTTTCCTCAGAGCTTCAGTTTCACAAAGAGTCCAGCCATTTGTCAGTACTCCAAAGGTTTCAGAAACATGTTCAGTTTGAAGACTAATTTTAGTTACACATTAAAAAAAAAAAAAGGGCAAAGACCTCTATAGAGCTGTTACCCAAATACAGAGGATACATTTCCTTACGGGCACAATAAACTATGCATCTCTCTTAACTAAATTTATTTCAAAAGTTTATACAATGGCCACTACCTTGACAATTTCTTTCTTTGGTGACTCTTGCACTCTTTAGCACTTGTTCCCGCATAAGTCGTCCATTGATGATACTTTAACCAAATGAAGCCAAAGCTGAGTCTGCACTGGCTTCTTATGACTCTCTGTATCCATTATACAATCCAGCACTTCCTACCCTTTAATTACACATCCAGTCTGAACCGCTCACCTGGGCCTGGCCTCTTCCTCCTCTCTGTTGTCTTCATGTAGCTCCGAGCGCTCACTTAGCCAATCAAATGATGACACGCTCCATTGTTGTGCGGTTTAATGGGAGGCGAGCCCTGAAAAGCAGTTTGTAATTAAGTGACAGCTTTAGTCCTAAACTACACAGGGCAGAGCTGAAGGTGTGGAGGACAACAAAACCATGTCTTTAAATGTGTTCCCTTCAAGGAGACAGGCTCTGAACCGGTTTGCTTTGTAGATGACTGTACAAAGTGGATGCACATGGGGTGAGGTGCTACTGCCCAATGGTGAAGACTATAAAGACGGTTTTCTCTTTGAATTATATTGGAGTCAGGTTATAATGTTCAAATGTAGGCTACTTGGAGGTGAACCTTACTTGATACTAGTAACTGTCTGAGCTTGTGTTAGTCAAATCATTTCACGACTAAAGACATTTGCGTTAACTCCTCAAATGTACTAGTAAAACGCAATTATATTTAAGCTATAGATGTTGTTGTCCTTCATTTGTCCTGGAATGGCTCAATGTAGAAACAATTGCGTCGGTGGTCATGTGGACATTGTTTTTGCGATCAAGATGATTCAGCTTCCTGCTCCCATTTCAGTTTGAAAACATATAAATATTTATTACTGTTTTATCCGGACCTGAACATAAGCACACCTGAACATAAGCTGCATCAACTAAATTTTAACCAAATTTTAAAAGTGTACATATACAGGTTGCACCTGAATATAAGCTGCATGTGTCCACATCTTCAAGAATGTTTTCAGGTTCAGCCGTCTGCTTTTATTGGCTCTGAAAGCTTTTGTTGTCTTTTTGCATTGAGTCAGTTCATCACGCTGCCATCGCCAAAATCTCACCATCGACTCAGTGATGCCGAGCTCACGTACAGCAGCTCTGTTTCCTTCTTTCACAATCACATCAGTTGCCGTTAACTTAAAAGCTGCATCTTCTGCATTTCTTTGTGTGTTTTCCATGAGGAGTGTGTGTCCATGAAGCGCAAAATAACTGTTCAAAACACAATCAAACGAGCATCTTCCTCGGCACATCACCCCCGTCTCTCCCCGTGCTCTGCTGCGCATTTCTCCTGCAAAAGACGCTGTCCTGTCTGTATCATGTCAGTGTCTTGTAGAATTTCATCAGATTTCAGACTCTCTTGGGGGCGGGGTTAGTTCTGTCAATCAGGTATGAGTGGATGTCCGGCTACTGAAGTTTGAGACGTTTCTTCTCGTCATTTACGCATACAGGTAAGACGTATCTCCCTCACTAATGTTCATTTAGCATCATAACTTAGTTTATCACATGGCGATAAACTACTTTGCGCTGACAATACTGCTATCTAGTGTAGCAACTTCATGTGAACTGTAGATCCATGAGTTATTTTCTGCACTCAGGCTGTGTGTATCCGCTGTGTTGCCAAACCATAGACCGTATATATGAATGGACAATGTACCAAACAAATAATCTGCCCATATATTAGCCGCATCGTTTTATTAGCCGCAGGGTTCAAAGTGTGAGAAAAAAGTAGCGGCTCATAGTGCAGAATTTACAGTATTTTCAATGAAGGTTGAAACTGTCAGAATATATGTACATCTCTTTCAATAAATATTTAAAGAACTTCCATTTTGGGTGGAATTCTGTGTGTTGATGAAGATAAAGATAGGGGGATTCCTTTGTTCAATCTAAGCTCCACTTCTCCATATCTCTCTGTATTTTTATACAGGTTGATATCAGTCTGGACACCACGCCATCCGCTGCATCTCAAGCTCGACCAAACATGATGGTGTGTTCAGATTTGTTTTTTTCAGTGAGGCGAAAACAAAGGAGCTCAATGGTCACTTTTCAAACAAAAGTGCTTTACTTATTGGTTCTGCAGAAATATCTAATGTTTTTCAGTCCCCTATGATATTTCCTTTTTTCCTTATGAGCAGCCATATTTGTTTTGATATGGACAGACCGTGCATGTTCCCAATTGCACCGAATCCACCTGTTAATCATGCCATTCTGAAATCAAGAAAATTTACCAGTGACCAGACTTACATCTTTGTAAAGCAGGGGCCTTCAACCTGAAGCTCGGGAGCTACCAGTGGTTCTTCACCTGTTTCCAAGTAGCTAACCAAGGGATTTTTGAATTATCCATATTGCGCTGAATAACTAAAATTTGATTGATTAATTCCCTATTTCCATTGTAAATTTATCATTTTCATGCCTAACTTTGAGAAATGATAACTGGATAATGGTTTATGTTTTAGAGGCCTCTAACTGTACCCCGTCTGAGGCTTACTGTGTCTCTTATGTTTCCTCTGTTTCTGGCAACTTCTAAAACTATTAGCTCTCTGGGATTTTCATTTTACAGAAAGTAGCTCACAGGACGAAAAAAGATTGGAGACCCCTGTTGTAAAGTATTGACAGTGTACATTCAGGAGGTAAAAGCTTTATGTTATTCTACCTTTTTTCAACTTTTCTTCACCAGCTTGACTGACACTTGACTGATGATAAACTATGATAAATATTTACCACATACTATAAGTAGAACCACCAAAATAAGTAGAAATACATTAAAATTAAAATAATTTGTCATATGCATTTGCAGACTGACAATCTTAGGGACAGTGAAATTGAGATTTTTGTATTAGACTTATTTGCGGTTCTTAAGTTGGTTTAACATTGTCTTTTTGAATAAACTACTTATATATGAAGTTACATAACAATTGGGATCAGTCATAATTGTCCAGTTTGCTGTTGTTAGGTAGAGCTCATTCATAATGTCATAGCAAGACTTTAGAGACTTTTTCAGAAGAAGATAACCCAACTCAAATCTCCAAAATCCTATCATCCCCACACTTGTGCAGATAGTTCAGAGACAAAACAGTGATTGTTGTGACATTCCTTCGCAGGTTTCAGATGATATGGTCAGGTGACACTCCAGCTGGTGTAACATGTGTGAGAGCTCGCTGTATTGTCTAATACTTTAACACAGCTCTTTGAATGTAGCCACAATACAGATCTCATCTCCTGTAGGATCTACCACAGCGTCCAACATCAGAGAGGAGGTAGGTGAAGCTCCACTCAGGAATGTGTTTGGAGTCATCAGGCATTTTTTATAATCCTGGTGGTATGATGGAATGAGGGTTTACTGTTCGAAAACAATATGCTTATAATGAAAAGACTTGACGCTCTGGAGTTTTCTAATGCTTTTAAGCAAGGAAAGGGTGTTTAGTTTGTTCTAAACATCTCAGGCTGGTGCGAAAATTATTAGAGGACCACATTACGCAATTTTCTAATCTATGTTATAATGTTGTGTCCTCATCACTCCAGGTATGTTTACCTGGAGTTTTGTTTTGTCTCATTCACACATGTTTAACACACAAACCCTGCATATTTAGGGTGAGTTCTCCTCTCAAACAGAAAATACTTTGTTTTGTTCCACTTTGTGATGTCATGAGGTAATACAGCATGTGCTCCACTGTGTTTTTAAACTCCACACACCTTCACTAGAATCATTTGATACTTTCAGCCCTGGAATTGACAATCTCTACTGAACAAAAGGTAAAAGGAGGTGTTAACTTGAAAACTACTGCTTCAGGACATCACTAGGTGGAACAGAGCATTTTGACCTTTGGAGATGTACTGTAAATATTCTATGAATAAAGGGTTACTCAAACAAGTGAAACAGTATGCCGAGGTATGTTCACTACAGTAAGCTCACAAGAGTCAATTTTAAGCAAAATAGGACTGAAAAAAGATTCATTCCTTGACTTGTTCTGCTGTTTTGACGCCTCACATATTCATCCTGACGTTCCGCCATTCCATATTGATCATTGTGTTGAATTTAATTCAGGGTACTATCTATATCAACCTAAGGTTAGCCGGGTTAGGGTATAATTCCTCATATGTCCAGGAGTGCTCCAATGTAGAGAAGGTTTCAAAGGTTTTATCTGGTGACTGTTTTTGCAATCAACACTTTTCAGCTCCCTTCCAGAAGCAATTTTCAAGCTGGGAGTCAAAACATTCATGGCAAAAACCTTGAAACCTGAATCCTTCTCTACACTGGACCAGTCCTGGACAAATGTAGCATGTCCAGATGACATTTAAATGCTTTTCTATCATTATTTTCTATCAAATGATATTAAAGAAACCTTAATGATGCCCAAATCAGATCATCGAACTTCAAATTAGGTTAATGTCAAAGCAACATTTACTGTCTAAAAGCATGGCATGCCCTTCAAATTGAAAGAATACTTGATGGTTGTTTGTTGATTATGTAGTTAATTATCTTATTGCTCAATTAATAAACAAGCTCACATGGACAAGGTCGTAGCTAACCTGTGGCTTATAGGTCTGACTAATTAAACTGCTCCAATCAAAACTGCACAATGTTCCTTATTTCAAATAAACGCATTTTAATTACGAGTCATGCTTGTATTTCAGTGCATTTTCAACTTCCTCAAGGACAAAGCAAAGTCAAAATTAAACCCAATTATCTTGCGCCGCTGAATTCAAAATTATATAATTCAAAACAGTCTTAACGAAAGCCAGGCACACAGCTTTTGTATTCACCGTAATAACACATACGTAGATATTGTTGACGTTTTGAATGGTTCATTCTCTTTCGAACACAATTTGTCCTTAACCACATCAGACACAGAGCTGCTACCTTCACTCTTTTGTCCGCTTTAGTTTTACTGCATTGCAAGGTTCACCCGCAGAGGTCATCGGCATTGTGCGCAGAGAAATATTTTTGTACGATAACGCCTTTTCTCTCCATTTAATCTTGAGAAAATAGCTTGTACTGCGAAGGGAGGAAGTCACATTCTGTTGCACTGGCCTGTCTGGGATGGAAGAATGCTGCTTTGCTTGAGGTAAGGAGAAGCAATGGCGTTTAATTAACCTTTCCTGCCTCAATCTCCTCACAACAATTTTTGCCTTTAATAGTTTAATAACCTTGCAGTCGGTGTAAGACTGAAACGGACCAAGTCAAAGTATGATTTAATTAAAAAGGGAGTCCATATGTTTAACGGCCCAACGGAAATGCTGGGGTTTTGGACTGACCTCTTCATTGAGTTACAAAATGACAGCATGCGGAGCGGTGTAAATAATTACAAAGGAGAAAGAGAAAGCTTTGGTTTTGAATAAGGAGACTTTATAGGCTTGTCACAGTTGAAATGTACTTTGCATAATCACATACCAGTAGTGCTGAGTCTGTCCACAATATGGGACTCAAAAGGTTGACATTGTTTATTTTTTCATTAAAGTTTATTGCATTATCAAAGCTGAGGAAATATAGAAAGTGTTTGCATTATGAAAATTAACATTGCCGCACCTTGTTCTTCATTCAAATGCATATGTGGTTAGGTTTGAGAAAGTAAAGTTGCCATAACAGACATTTTCACTTAAAATACAAACGGTCTTGTTATATCAGAGAGTTAAACCAGTCTTTTCACCATGTACTTTTACAGATGCAATGTAACGCTGGTCAAAGTACTGCATTCTGAAAGGTCTGAAACACTACATGTATTTGGCACAGTGGTGAGCCAGTCCCTCCAACTTTCTGTTCAAATGCAAGACGGCAGAGACTTGCAAGTCATGACTTGGACTTGAGTCAGACTTGAGTCACTATTTTTAGGACTTGAGACTTGACTTGATAAAATGGACTAAGACTTGGGACTCGACTTGGACTTAAAGGTCAATGACTTGGGACTTGACTCGAACTTGAGAAGCACTTTTAAATCTGATTTTTTTCTATTCTGTCCATAAAGATTCACACTAAGACCTTTAAGACATTTTAAAAGGAAAAATTAACTAAATTAATTTCTACAACTCTTATATACTCTATAAATACTCATATACAGATATACAATGATTTTTAAAGTACAATTTAGCTTAAAAGTCAAATGAATTGCAAATATCTAAGCTATATTTGGTACTTTGGTTTAAAAACTTGAAATTACTTGAAGCTCAAAACAGACGACTTGGACTTGACTTGGACTTATGGGCCAGTGACTCGAGACTCGACTTGGACTTGCTTCTATTTGACTTGGGACTTGACTCGGACTTGAGGTCATAGACGTTAGACTTACTTGAGACTTGCACAACAACGACTTGGTCCCATCTCTGCAAGACGGTCTAGGACAGAGCATAGAGTGCAGTAGGACACCATCATACTTTGACAGATCCAATCACAGCTGCTAATTTGTCTCTCTAAAGTGGATACTTGAGAGAACATCTCCTCCTCTTGCGTAAATGAGCCTATGACATTCTCTCATGAACCTACACATGAATCAAATATCCACTAGGTTAATCATGCAGTTATAGAAGCACCTAACCAAGACCCTGCTTATATCTGGAGCAGAGTCCCGGGGGACAGCAGCTATGGGAGAAGGGATCTAATGCTGAGACCATATTTAATGTGTGCCAAACCTTTCTCCTTCATCAGGCTGTTTGTCACCTTTACTGTTCTCTCTGCACTTGCAATGGGAGTCATTCTTTATGTGCTTCTTATAGCTTTGATCTAAAACATCACAATGCTGCAAATTGTAATTCCAAACAGAGTCCTACCCGCAGGTTTTAACGTAATGGAATTTTACGGGCGGGTATGCAGGTGAGTAGTAATTACACAGGGGCGGGTCAGGACTAAACCAGGACTAAACCAGGTTTAAATCAGGATTAATGTTAGACCTAAGAGAGAGAGAACCCCGAGACCACAGAGTGGGGTGTCGCAAAGTGCGATCGGGCGCTGGCTGCACTTAACTCCATGAGGCGTGAAGCTCTGTGCTGGTCCTTTCACCTGTGATCACCCGACAGTCTACACGAGCGCGTCTGAGCGCATCTGAGCGCTGAGCGCTCTGAGCATGGCTGAGCGCGTCTGAGCGCGTCTGAGCGCGTCTGAGCATGTCTGAGCGCGTCTGAGCGCGTCTGAGTGCGTCTGAGCCCGTCCCGACAGTGAGTCCTGGTTCAGTTCTGGTTTAGTCCTCCTTAATCCGTGGTGTGTGCAGCATCTCGATCAATGTTTCTTCAATTCCTGCAAAGTGATGACAGTAAATCAATCTCCAAAAATGGACCCGTGCAGGACTCTGATTCCAAAACAAGACACTTTGATGTATTCTTACACAAGGAAGCCATGTTGCTGACTGAACATGAAGCTATTAACCGCTGTAATATGTCACTTTACATGCTAATAGTCTTGTCTTGGCCATTTTAACCTTTCCAGTCTTTATTGTTTGTTAGATTTAATTTGATAGCTCTCCTCCTTACACTTTACACTTTGGCAGTCATAGTCTTATGGAGCAGTGCCATGGTCAACCGTTCTGCCTGGTCCTCGTCCCACCTGCGGTCCACTGACGAAGAGAGAAATTACAGCATAATAGTGGGGTGTTCGGGGTTTATACAACGCTATCATAATCCTCTTTCGCACAATGGTGATAGCGATCGTTATTATGGCAGGGGAGTCGGGGCCGAGCCAACCGTCAGGAAGGCAGACTTTGCAGCATAATCCTCCCTGCCTTGAAAGGTTAAATACGGATTTGAATATTATGATCCCCCACTCTGAAAATGATAGCAGCGTATTTGAAGAAAATGTGCTCATTGTGCACTTTACCTCGGCAGCAGCTAGCGCGTACTGAGGGGGACATGCTAGCACGGCTGTATTTGAACAATCATACTCAAAAGGCTATTATGGAGAGGGCTCTAAGAAGTTGTTGTCATTTTGAAGTTTAATTGGGGTTGAGTGTTAAGAAATGGAGTCGCAGTTGGAGGCACCGCAGAGCTAAAATCTTACCCCTGTTTGAAACTGTAACTTTTTGTTCATGCAGACGTGAGGTTACAATCTAGGCTTAACGTTATTTTACTTAAGTGCAAGTCATTTAAGGTCTAAGAAATATGGCTGGAGATGCAGCGCAAGAAAAAAGAAAGGAATGTTTTGAGCTCAGCATTGGTTCACAATATCGAGGGCAACTCTTGAGACGATCTATCTTTGGTCACTCATTGGATCATTTGTTATTGGCAATTTTTTTTTTTTCTTTTGTTTTTGGTTCAATATAGCAAGTACTGCAATATTGAGCTGACACCGATATCAATGACTTTTATATTGAAATTCATGGATGCTATGGATTTTTTAAAAATCACAATTTTTTTCACCTTTTTTGGAAAATAATAATAATAATGTATTGATCTTTTTGCAAGGGAACCTTAAATCAGCATTGATAAATCAATATTCAGTATTGATCAGCTGATCTCTAAAATCAAGGTCAGGCTTGCTTGATGTTTAGTTAAGTCAGAATGCACAATATATTCATTATGTATGCAGATTGTAAAGGTTAAGGTACACTTTATTTCCTCTGTATTTGACCCATATTTCAATGGCACTGGGTCATCTCCTCAGGAGCAGTAGGTGCTGTGACGCTGTGATGAGCCCCAACTCTGTGATCTTGTTGCTAGGCTTGGTCAGGACTTGCTTAGCTGGAGGATTTGACCTATTATGTATGTTTTGGGTTGACAGTCTGCAGTGTATCATATTGTGTAAAGACTGAGCCCTGAAAACAATGATAACCACTGCTTACTAAACTGTGACTAAACCTGGAGCTAAATCAGAACTAAATCAGTATCACACCAAGTTTACTTGACTAAACTATACTTAACTAGAACCAAGCTGGTGCAATATTTCAATATAGTCTTACTAAACTACACGAAATCCATTTAACTTAAGCCCTAATTTAAAACAAGTAGTAAAATCCAATTCCTTGAGTGCTTTGCTTGACCCAAACAAAAACTGAGCCATGATTACACGAGGAACAAGCCATATCTTAACCAAAACAATAACAATACAATGTGCTGAGTGCTCCGATTGATTACAAATCTCACTTTATCCCCTCGACATGTGCAAGACAGTTTAAAATGGCCCCACTGTAAGCTCTGTGCGAGATTTAGAACACCAACAATCACATGTTAGAGGGAAGTTTTCTTGGAAAGGCAAAGCTGAACATGTGACCCCTTTGTTATAACAGTGAGGATAATTAGCTGACTCAAATAATTTTGTTTTGTAAAGTAGTTTTGTGTATTAGTTTTAATAAGTTCTAATTTAGTTTTGTCTGAACATTTAATTATCCGAATGATTTTAGTGAAGGTGTATGGAGTTTAAAAACACAGTGGAGCACCATGTGGATATGTGAATGAAACAAAACCCAACTTCAGGTATGTTTTTGATGAGGAAACATTATAACATAGATCAGGAAAGTGAATAATATGGGCCCTTTAAAATGGAGCCAACCTTATCAAAGATTACCCATGCATGAATAATAAGAAAACATCGTCTTTTGGTATGTTTTGATGCATTTTTCATGACAGTACTGTAAATAACTTCAAGGAATTAGCTATAAAATTATGTCAACGGTCAACAGAAGCTTCATGATTTCTACTTTATGAGAGAGAGTTGGAGTCTGAATGTCCCTATACATGCTATTATGACCAAGGTCCTATAGTGTTATGAATAAGTCCTCTGGTATGAAATGTCGTGATATCCCACAATGCAACAGGCCATCTACCTTCTGTATTTACCACACCATGTTTCGCATTCACCGCAATAGCCTGTATTGTACTAAACTGTAGCACGTCCAATGTCACTGAGCTACTTCTATGACTGTATAGAAATCACAGCTTGTATATTTTACAATCTCATTATATTTAATACCTACATTATCTGACCAGTAAATGAGCTCAAATGGTCTATACAGTTCATAGTGGGCTGTCCTCCATGTTTTCTTGTTGGTTGTGAGAAGTGTGGCCGGGGTTGTGTGGTTGGTACCCAAAATTTTCCAAACACGATTTACATCCTCAATGCGATGTATTAAAACGTTGACAGGGCAAAAGGGATTCACAAGATGCTGCATTAGAAACTCAATTTCGGTGATGAATCGCCTCCAGGCACTGAATCACAAACTGCTTCCTAGCACCTTACCCTATTTCCTTCACTCGGACCCCCTCCTTGCCTCCTCCCTCCTAGCCGAGTCCTTTTTTATTATTATTTTTCGTGCGTGTCAAAATCTTCTTAAACCTCTGCTTTAATCTGATCTGCTCTATGTGAGAGGGTGAAAGGATTTTGGGACTAAAAAGCATTCATTTTTTGCCAGTCTTGTTGTGAACCGGCTCTTTCTCTCCAAGTGCTAGGTCAGTAATATTCAAAACTTGCTGCATTGCTATTCCCTGGGCTTATAGATGTCCTCCTTCGCGCAGCCAAAGTCCTCTATCATATTTGGGGTGAAAAGCTGCCACTGCACCAGACTAAGTGCTAGCATTATTAACCAAGCACTGGAGATAGATGATGACAAATTCGTATATAGGTGACTGTAATGTACGGCGAGGTTAGCGGGCCACGCACAATGACAAGATAAATTAAACTCTTAGCCGAGAATCGCTAGCATTCGTGTCCTAAAACGCCCCTCGGTGCTGGTAGCCCTTGAATTAATTTTACAAAAAAGTCTAAAATGTCTGGGAGTAATTCTGAAGTTAGTCATTACAAAGTATAGTAAATGAAGACCGAACAAATGTGAGTGATAATGCAGGTCTAAGTATGTCCTAATTGCCTGTCCGCCGGGATATAAAGTGGGTATTTTTATTGGGCTGAATGCGCTTGGGGAGAGCTGTCACAGGAGCAGACTGACTTTCCTCTTCACTGAGGTGGCAAATATACACATTAAGGGCAGACACACTCCAGACCTCTCAAAGCTGAAGAGGGGTGAGAGGAAAGGGAGAGAGGCAGAGAGGAAGTGTAGAGCTGTGAAACGAGGTTCATTCTTACACGTGGTCAATGGAAGTTTCTCAAGAAAGTATTGGTAGATTTAGACTGGCCTGATGAAGATGGAGGTCATGACCTTCACGATTAAGTCTGTGTGAAATAATTTGGGAAACTTGAGGTATAGTTAACGGTCCACTGTGTAACTTTTCTGGTCTAGGGTTCGCCATCTTCTTTTCTCCATGGAGATGTTATTGTTTTTCCTAGAATTTCTTAAAACCTCGCCATCGCCATGATTCATGGAGTGGTGACTGCTCAGAGTAAGAAAGCATGTTTTTCAAAATACTTTTTTAACAAAAAAAAGGTAATTGAATAAATACAACATAGATGTATTGCATGTTGCATTATTTTCTGTTGGTAGGAAGAATAAAATGCATTTGCAGATGTTTTTCTTCGTTTTCCATAGAGATAAATACATTCGGCTACAGTTACCTAGTCATAAAAGTTCCAAAAGCTGACCTATTAACCAAAGTTGATTTTTCAGAGTTTTGAACTAGAGGTCTGAGTGGGGCAGAATTTTCAGTCCTGCAAATCCCGCCCGCAAATCCCGCAAGATGGGAACGTTCGCTTTCTTAAGCTCTATCAAACAGGGAGAATCGGAAAGGAATTGTTTAAAATGTGCACGAGATTAGACCACGTCCACAAGTTTAGGCTGCTTAAAATGTTTTTTTTTTAATGCCAAATAAAATATCCAGCACAAATTGTGTATGATAGGCTTACATTAATCATTTGCATATTTTACTTTACACTCATATTTAGTTTGCAGGACTGCAGTTTACGATCCCACCCGTTTGCAATGAGCATTCAAAATGTGTCCCATGCCGCACTGTTTTGAGTCGGGTCCCATGGGTGCAGGGCACTATTTTGAACCATGTTATAGTGGTTTCCCGTTCTCATTTACCCTCTCGATGTTGTATTTGAAGTGTGCATGTTTCAGCAATCCTTAGTCACTTATTTTCAAGACGCTATTATGTTGATCAATTCCCCTTTACACGACCACCAGTAAACACTCAATGCTCTGTACTTTCTTTATTCTCCAGTTTTATTTTCTTAATGTCACAAATGAAAAAAAGTAATAAAAAAAAAAAATCTCTACCGGCTAGTAAGATGTGCAACTACCCACAGGAGAGGCCGAAAACTTCAAGGCTCTTTGTAGTGATGATGTTTACGGTCACGTCAGCTCCTGTTGGGCACCACCGTTTTCTAACGCAGGACTTGTTTCTTTCATTATATTATTAGACATGACCTTTTAGTTGTGCTCCTACACTGCAAAAAGTAATATCTACGTCAAGTTAAAATGGCTTAAATTAAGAATGTCGTGCTAGAGTTGATTCAGTTGTGTTCAAGAATAATATGTGTGTTTTTTCTTAAATAAATTCAGGCAACACAAAATTTCGTTGCTTGTTCTGTTGGTTGATTTTCTTCTAAACTTTCTTCTAAAATAAAATGTACTCAAATCAAGATATAACTTTTTCATCAAGTCTTTTTAACTTTACTTTTTGCTGTGTATTTTTGAGTTTTTCCCATAGTCTATACCTCAGTATATTTAGGCCACCCACAAAGCTCATCTGACATTCTATTTTTACGGTTGGTCAAAATCTACCACACCTCACTGACTGAATAAAGAGCTCTCCCATGCGTTCACATTATAAATAAGCGTGGGAGCAGAGTTACACGTGATTCATGGTTTAGTGCAGAGTCCATGTTTTATGTTGACGGTGCGCGGCCTGCGATTGTGCTCCGGCCTTTTGTTCCTCTTGATTTACAGCTGGTGCTACAATGGACGTAATAGCAGTTTGCCTTTCCGCGCTTTTGGAGAAGAGCTTTTCGGAGTAATACTGGAAGACCCTTTTGTTTGGGAAGAGGGTATAGTCAAGCCTCAGAGCTGTCAGTGGAATAAACCAATCAGAACGCAGATTTAGCTCAACTCCATTCGCCTCTCACTGTGAAAAAACCCTATGCGTTTAACAGCCATCCAAATACTGCGGAATTACCAGCAGATGATAATGTAAATGCGCGTTAATATTACTACAATGTATGCGTGACAGTTTGCTTCAGTGGGATTAGGCATTCATTAAAACAGGTTCGGCATGCAAAGCTACTGTCAGATTTTTGTCAAAGCAGACAAGAAAGAAATAAAAAGAAGAAGGAAAAAAAAAAAGACGCTGCCAAGATGAGCTGCTTATACAATTAAAATCTCCCATGCTTTAATCTTGTGGCGTCCTCCATAGATCAAAATGAACAATACTCAGCAAAAGAACAGAGAAGACAGGCGAAACAATGGCGTGTATTAAAGCGTTATGTTGGGTTTTTAAAGGGAAGCATTGTCAGAGAAATGTGTTGATTTTTCAGAATAACAGCGTTTATTTATACCTCTGTTTTATGGGCTTCAATGCAGTCCTATTTACTCCGCGGTTGTTCATAATGTGGCAGGCGCAGAGATAAGAAAAGGGATCACATGCCATTGTTTTCCAGTGCACAGATCTGGAGATTTGAGGCTTTGTGTTGTGGCTCTGGTGTTGTTGGGAAAGCTTACATTTGTACTTTGACTGTTTCTGGAAACTGAATGTTGTAATACAAGTGTTTGGAGTGAGGGCCTTATACACATTTGCATACATGCCTTTGTTTATTGAAATGAACAATGTCTAACCCTAAATATGGAACGCACTAAATCAAAGACAGATTGTGTACATTGTATCGTAGTATTATCTGCCATCCGATGCCATCTGCCATCTGCTTATCTTTATGGAGATGTTACTGCTTTACCTAAATGTTCCTCTGTAAGCATTAAACTGTTCTACCTTAAAACGTGTATTCTAATTGTACGTGGGGTTGCTTCTCCACAGATTAGGTAAGGTTAAAGAACACTTTTTTTGGTCCCATAGCATTTTTTTTCCTCTGCATTTGACCTGTCCTTCAGTGTCGCTGGGGCATCTCCTCAGGAGCAGTGAGCACTACGGCACATTACATCTCCATGATCGTGTCGCAAGGCTTGTTCAGGGCCACTCACCTTGACTGAAGCACTTTACCTATCATGCATGTTGGTATCTTGCCATAATGTGGAACAAACAAAGTGATACTTGACCATGGAGAGCAGCAGATGGTGAACCCTCCACCAGAAACCTTACACTCTTTACTTTTACAGTTTAAGATTTAAGATAATCTCTTCGCTCACATCGCTCGCTCTCTGACCTCACACACTTCCGCTTCCTCTTGTTGTTGTCTCTCATCACCCAGATCTCAGAAAGTAAATCAAATCTAGCCTCATCTCCAAGTTGCACTTTTGTTGTGGTACTAATTGGTATTTCTAAACATTCAGGGTGCTGTGGTGCTTCTGTGCACCTGCCTGTTTTGCCAGCTCTGGGATGTTTGTAGCATTGCAGAGTGGAGGTCGGTGCGTAGGCTATGATGCAGTGTGTTGGCTGGGCGCTTGTCAGAGCCGCCTAATGCCCTGCTACAGGTTTGTACCAAAACGCAGCATGCAGTAGAAATAAGATGGATTACTACATTACAATAGTTAAAAGCTTATCAGGTGCCTTGGAGATCTCACCTGCGGTCGTGCCTTTTGGTGCAGTCTTGTCCTTTTCTTTGTAACCATGAAAAGACCTCGTGCAACAAACTTCAGGAAAGAGGGACTCCTATGAAGTTTGACGAATGGGTGAAATTAATTACAACAATGGAACTATTAGAAAAAAAAAAGAACTATAAAACAATGTCAAGCTTATTTATTTAGAGAATAAACCCTGTCATGTGAATAACTTAAACCTTGCCTCTGTTTATACTCAGTAAAGTCCTGAGTGTACTGTATCTCACGTGGAACTGTTTGGCAATTATATTTTGCTACCCTGCCAATCACTCTACCACACATGTAGTTAGTTTGGTGTGAGTTCACTCTTGAAAACTGGCACAAAACCCAGAACTAAACCTGGACTAGACTATTACTAAACCAGGACAAGATCAGGAAAACAACAGGTCTACAACAGGATTAAACTAAGCTCAACCCAGGACCAAACCAGGACAAATCAGAATCTGACTTAAGATGTGCACTTAAACTTGAATGATGTTTTAGCTTACTCACTCCTCTCACCGTAGACACGTTTGAGAAAAAGGAAATATGTCTAATCCCATGTTAAACGCCTCCCTGTCTGATCAGGTTCCACGGGAGTCAGTGGTGCACTTTGCCGTGGCCCTCGTCCTCACATCTGTACAGTATATGTGTGTACAAAAGCATGAGTCGGCTAATCTACTCACTGTCACATTATTTCAAATCCCCGACCGCTCTCTGCCATTTTAAACCTCCACTTTCTTCACCAACTTTGGATTCACGCGCTATTGCACAAACAAGATGGAGAGTACAGATTGCGCCGCTGTCAAAACATGAAATAAAGTTGTACCTTATCCAGTGAATGACACCAATATAAACATTTGGCAAATCAAATCAAATCTAGACATGAATGAAGTTCCCATACCGTCTGCAGAATGGAGTCATATATTATGCACCAAAATAGCAAACAAATAATGCAATCTGATAAAGTGTTGTGTAGTAGTAGTAGTGATTTTTTAAAGTTAGAAATACATTTACAGGGGTGCTATGTAAGTTTAGGGAACGGTGTGCCATCTTAAAGTCTCTTTGGAGATATTATTGTTCTGTTTATATAGGCCATTCACGTTAAAGGTCCTATATTATGCAAACTTGACTCTTGACGTGCTTTAAGCCATGTTAGAATGTTGATACCGCATCAGAAACATGCCTGGAGTTGAGTTTTGTTTCACTCACCCATGTTCAAGGAATCCATTATTATTAGTCTATCTATATCTCCAAATCTCACAGTGGTCTGTTCCACCTTGGAAGCAGTAGTTTTCAAGTTAATAGCTACCTTTTCCATTCCAGGAAAAGGTAAATAACATCTCCGTGGAGATAAGAAGCAGCGAACCCTCCTCAATTTTATCTCATCTTCGTTTTGACTACTGTAATGCACTTTTCTCTGGCATTAGCCACCATGCTCTTTCATACTTACAGTTGGCCCAGAATTCAACTGCGTGCCTTTTAAGTGGAACCAAAAAAAAAGAGTTTTGTGCTGTTGCATTGGCTTCCAGTTCATTAAATTTTAAGATTTTATTGCTTCTTTATAAGCCTTGAATGGACTGATCCCACAATACCTCTTAGACCTCTTCCAAATGTATACCCCACAAACACTTTGAGGACTAACGGCCAGGTCCAGCTCGTGGTGCCTAAGACCAGACTTAAAACAAGGACCTTCTCTGTAGCTGGCCCCAAGCTCTGGAACACTCTGCTTTTATTTGATTTTAAAGGTTTTACTGTTTTAGGACTAGTATGATCAAAGTTTTAGCAATTATACCTTTTGTTGTTTTCATTTCATGGTCTTTGAAACTGTTTGGGCATCAGTAGATCCATGGAGTTGGTAAAGTGTTTGTCCACTGATCCTAAGGTTATCCCCCGACATAAACATCATTGGTTGAGCTGTCAGGTTCACTGACCCACAGGTTGGCAGTACACTTCCAGCTCCCACAGATGAATGCTGTCATTGTGTCCTTAGGCAAAACACAGTGTCTGTGTCTGTGTATGAATGTGTGTGTGAATGGGTGAGTGGTGCCTTGAAGGTGTAAAGCACTATATACACATGCAGGCCAATTACCATTTAAAATGACCTATATAAATAAAGTGTATTTGAATAAAGTTGTATAGTGACTGAATGAATGCTGGCAACGGTGTGTGGCGCTTTCAAATAAGTCATCATAAATATTAAAAGATCTCATAATGAAGAATGAATGTACATGTGAATGTACATACACACACATAAAAATGAAAAGGGTAAAAATGTATATTTTCAAAAAGCAAATTTGAAAGACATTCATTTATTTAATCACAGTGGTAAATCTATAAAATGTGTTTAGACCTGTCCATTGTGTGAGAAATTGAGTGTCCCCCTTTGGATAAAAAATGAAAGATTGTAAGTTTGTTTGACGGCCTTTGTCACCGCCGCTTTGAGCACACAAGCGTCATAAATAC
The DNA here is from genome assembly GCF_026225935.1 of Boleophthalmus pectinirostris. NCBI lineage: Eukaryota > Metazoa > Chordata > Actinopteri > Gobiiformes > Gobiidae > Boleophthalmus > Boleophthalmus pectinirostris. The sequence goes on along the minus strand of NW_026571473.1, from coordinate 25,954,642 downwards.
TCCATACATTTCCTCATACAATCCCAGCTTTGGAGCGGGTTTGGGAGGAGGGGGCGAGGGCAGCGTTTGATAAAAAAAAGAAAAAAAAAAGATTGGTCTCCCGAGAGTGTGTTGTTGGCTGTCATAAAGGGAAGGCCGTGTCCACACATTATTATTTTTCTCGGTGAAGAGGTGCTTTAATCTGCCACAGGACAAGGTGCGGGGAGGGGGTGGATGGAGGGGGGTAGGGGGTCTGGCCTTGCCCCCTTTCACCCCCAGACGTGGAGCTGTGGTGCTAAATATCAGCTGGGACGTTGGCCGCGTGTAAGAGTCAACTGTAGGAGACAATCAGGATTCAAGACAGACTGCAGACTGGTTCAACTGGTGGCTTAAAGGTTTACTCATATTATATTGCTCAATAAATGTGTTGAAAATGCAAATGTATTGTTGTATTGTTTTTGCGTAAAGCCCCAAATCACATAATTTCTGGTTGTAAAGCTCTGAGATTTGAGGATACACAGTAAAGAGAAGGGTAAGGACAAAACAGTGCAAAGATGAAATAGTGATTGACACGACATACGGTGTCCTCTGTTATATAAGAGTGAGTTGTTGTACAGTTGTATGGAGCATGCTATGAATGTATATGGAGAAGCCACGCCTTATGTGAAAGCTCAGAAACTCCAGAATTCACTCACTGAGCTGGAGAGGCCACACTGGCACTGATTCATGATGACTGGCCACAAATGCTGGGGTTTTCCAAATGAAGAGACTCATGACTTTAGAAACAAAACACCAGATAGTAACAACAACTTGACAAAATGACAATTGTTATTAGTAAAAGCTGTATTTTGTTTTAGACATAGACACATACCACTTTGTCAGTGCTTGATCTTTTCTGATCTGCAGCTAAGCAAGGCTGGGCGTGGTCAATACTTGGATGGCAGACCACTTGGAATACTGTTGCTGTGTCCTTTGGCAAGACACTTCACCCAACTTGCCTACAGTATAAATAAATTGCATGTATTATGATAAGCTCATTCGGTTTAAAAGGACAGTTTGGAATTTTGGACATAGGACCTCATTTCCTAGTGAGCCAGAGTGTTGGAGATATGTGGAGACACTTTTTTAAAATATTCCATCCAGTCCTTGTATTTGCAGAGGTCACTGGTGCTAGGCTAGTGCAGGGTCAATGGCCATAGTTATCCTGCCACTAAAAACAGTCTTACTCACTCCACAAAACACCCAAAATAAATCTATTATTACGCCAGACTGATGATGTAAATGTCTGTATTGATAGAATAATGTGTGAAATAAAATTAACCTTGCATCTCATAAATCGTCACATGTTGAGGGACTATTTTCTCATATATCAGTCCGCCTTTGCCAAGCTTTCTATCAGGAAGTACAACTCGCTGCTGCTGCTCAGACATAAATCCTTCAAAGATCAGTTTTACTTCTAAAACTATTCTATCGACACAGACATTCACATTGACAGTCTGGCGTAAGAATTGTTTTTCCTCGGGTGCTTTGTGGAGTGGGTAAGACTGTTATTAACTATGCCCTTTGACATGCGCTATAGCCTAGCACCAGTGACCTCTGCAAATAAAAGGACTGGATGGACTATTTAAAAAAGTGTCTCCACACAACTCCAACACTCTGGCTAACAAGAAAATGAGGCCCTATGTCCAAATTTCCAAACTGTCCCTTTAAAATGAGCGTCTTGTTATTTGTGACAGCTAAAAATGAAATAAAACAAAATCCAGATATTGTTATTACATTGCCTTGGGACTGTCAGGTTTTCAAATGGCCACCGTCTGTTGACATGTCTGCTTTACAATGGTTAAATCTGGTTTAAAGGCCCTGTATAAACATCCACAATAGGGCTGAGTAATATCGTGCTTTGAAAGTGACTGACACATATTGTTATCTGTCTTTGAGCAGCGTTTAGTTCTTCATCAGTCGGGTCAGGAGGCACGCCCTGTCAACCCTGGAAAAGCTTTCATATTGACTGCTCCTGTGGGACTATCTGCTCATTTACTCTAATACCATTTTACGCCACCGGACCCTCCCTCTCCCCCTCTTCCTCTTTTCCTTTCCTCCTCTTCCTCTCCCTTTGCTTTCATTGATCCCCAAATCAAGAGGCAAACGAGTCCCCGGTGCAGTTACAATCACTCAATCACGCTCCCCAACCCACCACGCTGTCTTTTAGGCATGGTTCGATATGAATTATTTGAGCTGTTACGATATCTGGACTAAGGCTGATAACCGATATTTGCCGATACTGATATTTAGCTTTTAAAATCCACCGCAAGGCCCACAAATTTATCTTGGTGCTGTACTTTATTTTTACTCTCTTAGGTTTCAATTGTCCAACGTTTTTCCAAATATATTAATTATTCACCTTCACAGTAATGCTACAGACTTCCTGATTCTCTGAAAATAATTTGATGCAGACCAAGAAAGAGGTTTGCAGTGGTCCAAAGTTATTCCTCACCTCCCTTATGGTGTCACAGTAAAGCAAACTAGCATGCAAACCATCCACTTCCTAATTATCGCACAATAAAACGCTTCATAATTAGATTGAACACAGTTGTTTTGTTTTTTTTCTCTCTCTCTCTCTTGATATCTGCCATCCTCGCTCTCTTTCTCTGAACTTACCCCTGCTTTAGTGCATTCTCCTCACCTCCACTGTCCCAAACAATTTGTGTCTGATTCAGAGAGGAGGGAGGGGGGGGGACACTGGGGGGTCATAAGAGGGGCAGATGGCAGGTCCCAGCGTTAACTGTAGAGCCTTATTGATTTGGACTTGTCCCAGAGGAGCAGGGGACAAAACATGAGGAGTGGTTAAATGTGTGTGGCAGAGAAACAGACTTTACAGGTCTGTGTGGGTCTAATAGTTCTGTTATTCCTGATGGTGCTGGAGGAAATTGAAAAGAAACAATTGATCATGTCATAGGCTGGTCATAGGTCTTTCCCACAGGGCGCTATAAAATACTGGCACGTGTAATTGTATCAAAATACGGTGACTGGACATTTTTCGGTCTCCTTGGTAAAATAAAATAAATTGCTTCATCAAAGAGGGGCTATACATTGACAAAAGGGGTTGCACTGACGTTAATTTCTCACAGGGGTTGCCTTTATAAATAACTGGCACAAGTAATTGTATCAGATGCTCTAACAAATGCCACAAGTCAAACACAGTGACTGGGCATTTTTTGGTTCACAAATAATAAATAATTGTCTACTTTTCTGACAGGCTGGTCTGTCACCTGCTTGTCTCCGAAAAGAAATCATTGCTTTGCTTGGAATGTTCCATGTTATGCCATCCTTTGTTTGTCTTCATGGAGATGGTTAAAATTAAAACCATACTGTGGAACATTCCAAGCAAAGCAATAATATCTCCACAGAGAAAAGAGCAGAGCAGGGAAATCTGAAATATATTCAACCTGGCCTGGAATGATGCCAGCGTCATCTGTGCTGAGGCAATCAAGATCTGCAAACATAGTCCAAGGAAGAGGGAGCCTACATCTTATCACACACGGGATGGAGTCTTGAAGAAAGCATCAGACAATAACCCTGCATTCGATTATCTTCCAACTCCCACTTGGACCTCAGGTTTGACGTCAGATCTGAGCTTATTATGTTTTGCCTGTCAGACTACCTGGATTATGATAACAACTATTCCCTCATCTTATGAAAACCGCTGCCACTGTAATTAAATACATTTTTCAAATTTGTATTTAATTTTATATTATGATTTGTCTTCCGTTACAACCTTAGGGACATTAACGCCCATTAAATCAAATATTGTTCAATATTGGCCTCACCACAACACCGACTACCACACCCATAGGCAGTAATACGGATGTGGTAAGGTACTGCAGTGACATCAGTGACTGAAATTGTCATTTAAACCACCACAGTGTCCAAACATAATGAAAACACTTCATATTTACACGTCACAGTGGGTGCAGTCATCTTGAATTCTGACTCGGAATCCTTGCTCGGTCTACTTTTTCCGCCACCGAGGTCCGAGAGTCACACCATCCCAGGAAAAGGGGCATGTCACTAGGCAACTTCCTCAAAAAAGCGTTTCGCAAGGATAAGGATAACACACGTCTCTACGCCATCAATTGACACTACAGAAAGTAGCCAAAACATATAAAGCAGGTAAACAAACTGACAAAAAGAATCGCCTATCCTAAGTTTATAATTGGAGACAGAATGAACCTTTATCAAAGATGTTAGGTAAACGTTTCTCATAAATACATGAAGAATATAGAGAATTGAACCCCAGACCTTCTTGCTGTGAGGAAGAAGTGTTTACTATGCCACCATACCGGCAATGCAGTGATAGAAAATCACACGACATCCAGTTTTACAAATGAAAATACTTTGGAGTCCTCATATCATTGATGAAACTGAATACAAAAATGATCCATAAAAGATTTGAACAGTTCTGAGCGGATAACAATCATTACATTTTGAACAAACCTGCCTTTTGAAACATCACATGGGCCCAAATGAAACGCTTACCTTTCTCTAACCACCAAGTGACTATTATGTACTGAAGAGGTCAGAGAGAAACGTGCATACAAGTGGCAACAATGTCCACAAAGCCCGGGCCCTCCTAATGTCTGTACAAGTAGGCAACCAGGCTTTGAAAAGAATGCATTTAAGAGAAAAAATATTACCATCTGAAACGGACCCAGCTGTTGTCTGTTAATTGGATGTCCTTGGGAGATAGGGCTAGAATCTAAAGCAACAATAGAGCTTTTCATCTATGTACTTATTATTGCATTCAGCCAGTCTGTGGAGATTCACGTTTTGTCTTCATCATTTTAGATCATTCTGCGTCACTCTTATCCTCATCCTCATTTTTTCTTTTTTCTTTTCAATTACATGGCTCCAATGTGATGTATTGAGTCACTGGTTTATGCTGTGGTAATGGGTTAGATATAGCAGAGTATTCACCATCAAGTCCTCTCATGTTTGGGGATTGTCAATGGCAATATTGTTTCAAGTACTAAACTATAAATTTCAGAACCAGCTGAGAGTCCTTCAGCTCCTTCAGAGAGTCCTTTCCACAGAAATATATGAAAAGATGTATTGTCCCAGTAAAACAGTTATAAAATTATTAAATTGTGAAGGCTGGTGATATGGGAGATTATATCGTGTTTTGAGCGGCCATTGTGGAAAAACGCTCTTTATAGTTCAATGTAAAATAGCTTTGGCGGCACACTTTCATTGCTACTCAGTGCTACCTCATTTCTATTCTAAAGTAGCACTCTCACCTCACAGCAGCGTTGTGGGTTCAACTCCCGGGTCTTTCTGGAGTGCGTATGTTCCTGTCCGAGTGAGTTTCCTCCAGCAAAGTCCTGAACGAGTTTAGATCAAGTTCTGGAGATGGGTCCCCGGGCACTGCACTCTGGAAATTGCATGCAGCACCCTCTCAATAGCAGCCTTCACGTAGTTTTCTCTGGCTCCCTGCATCACCAGTGTACTTAAGTGTCCTGACCTGCACCCATGGGAGAGCAGACGACATAAATTAGAAGTGTTTAGAAGAGCGTAGGTGGCAAGACTTAAAGCCACAGTACATAACTTTAAACCAAAAAATAGACTAGAATAAAAGCGTGTTCCTTTTTTGTCATAGTGAATGGGCTTGCATCTCCACTAGGGCTGGGTATCATTCAGAAGTTGCCAATACGATACATACTTTGATACATAAGCCCCGATACAATACATATCTCGATACAGTGAGCTTACAATTCAATATGATTCAATACAATATATTTCAAATCGATCTGATACAGTTTAATAAAAAATAAAGGCAAAATCAAGGCTGTGACACTAAAAGTCTTTGTTAAACCACTTCTTGTGCAAAACTTAATATCAAACACAAACGTCTTAACCATCAAAACAGTGAAAATGTCAAATGTGTTCCTCTAAACAAGCAACACAACTGTAGTGCTGTAACAAAATAATTTAGTAAAATATACCAAAAAGTAGTCTTGGCGATATATTGATACAGCAGTAGATGATACCGATACTTTATCATCTCATTAAACACTACGATATATCGATATTTTAATATTTTTGCACACTTATTTGGCCTGAGGAGGACCTCTTCTTGCATGTTTCTATGGAAATGTTGTTGATTTGTTCATAGTCTTTCACAGTACGGCTTAAAACGGATCTATCTCCATGTAGAATGTTCCAAAGAATGGTTGTAACTTTCTATTTCCATGGAATAATGCAAGTGATGGTGCACCTCCAGAAAGTATTTGTTATATGTACTGTATTTAACATTGGATGGATTACCATAACGTGTTAATATCAGCCTCTCTACGATCTAAAAATATATATTAAACTATAATTTCACAATAATACCACTTAAGCATACAATATATCAGAAGTGCAAGTAAGCGAGCCAATGCAACTCAACTCTACCATCAACACTATCCCTCAGAATAAAGCCTTCGCCCGAAACAATAGCGCTGAAAAATATAGCATCAAAATAAAATAAAACTCACTTGAGGACTGTTTTAATTATGTACAAAAGAATGCCTCTAATAAAGGAGGGAATTAAGTCTACACAGTCGCAACCGATTGTGGGAACGCGTCCAAAAGCAAGCCAGCACCTCTCCACCTCTCCACTCTCTCTCCTCTCCCTCCTCTTCATGCCACCATTAAAAAGCCTGCAACTTCAAGCAGTTTTTAATCAGCTAAAAAACATATGTGCTTTTGCCTGCTAAGACAGCTTGCCCAGGCACTGATAAATGCCTATCGCTAATTTGCATACGGTGGAAGCTACCCTTTAATCAAAACCTCTAATCCCTCACGACGGTATTAATATTTTTTTTTCCCCGCCGTGCGCGTATAGTATCATGTTTGCTAATTCCGAAGTGATCAGCTCCTTGTATGCGTGCCGTTTTTTGTGCGGAGAATAATAGCGAAGTTGAGAAGTTCTGTTATCCTACTTTGGCATATAATTAGTACTACAAAGGCGGACAAATCGCGTTGAATGGCACTCACAATGAAACCGGGGCCTAGCTAACAGTTGTGTCACTTTCGGATGTGGAGGGGTGAGGAGGGGTGAGGATGGGTGGCTGGGTCGTGTGCCAAATCTTTAACGCACACGCTCATATGACAGCTCTTAAGACTTGCGCCCGGTTACGGAAAGAAGAAAAAAATACCAAAATGTACCATGTAATTAAAATGTCTATCACCCAGGGCTAGCTTAGGGCTTGGCTGCGTGTAGTGGCACTGGAGGCTAGCTAAATAACGTTCTTAATTTGTGAGCACCTTGCGTGGCACCAGACCTGACACTCAATCTTTTGGCCTTATTTCTCTCCATGCGAAAATGTGAGGCACCAGAAGTGAGTAAAGTTTGCGTAGCGGTTGCAAAGGAAAGTCTTACAAGATTGATTTGAACATGTTATGATTTGGGGGATTGCATTTGGTTGGTCCACTCATGTTGATAGGGCCACAGTATCATTGTACATAGTTCTATTTAGCATGCATTTTGAGATCGCAAGTTAAGTTGTTTGTTTTGGTCTTTAGATATGGGTTTCAGAATATACAATCCACATATATTTACTGACAGACTCACATTCTATAAACCTTTTTATATCTGCAGCTATAGAGTTATTGAGGAGTTAGAGATTCGTACACAATTGCCTAGTTCTGCTGAATAAAATATTATAATGCAAACACTTACTTACCCATTACTTAGGACTTTAGAATCAAATTTTCACATAAAACAGTATTTTCTCTTTTCACTTCTTGGAAACTTTCTGACCTCGCAGCATTAGAATTAGTTTATTTGATGGTAGGTGGGTATGTTTTTTTTTTATTTAACCAATCGCTGCTATTTACATATGTAATATGTAAATACATACATATGTAATACGCCACTCACAGGGCTAACTGGTATATTAAGCTTTTCCCAAAATCCTGTAGGAAGAAGGGCAATAACGTCTTTCCCCTTGATAAAATTCACCAAACTCTTTGTTCCAGCTTTAAATCCTCGGGAATCGTTGCCAACACAGAATGTATGGCTCTTCGCTGACTGGTTGGTGCCCGGGCTCACACTTCTGAGGTTCTTGCAAACCGTGTAGTGTATTCTGATTCCTGACTTAGTTGCTGGAGACAAATGAAATTGAGCGGTGGCACTAGGTGGCGCCAACCTGGCTATATTTTCTCAACTCTAATGATAAACTTAAAGGTGAACTATGTAACTTTTCTGATTCAGTTCCACCACCTGCTTCTTTCCATGGAGATAATTTTGTCTAGAATGTTCCACAGTAAAGCATTAAAAGTTTCATTAATTCTGTTACAGTTTTTATTGCTAAAAAAAGGTTTGCTTATTTAAAGCCTGTTCATGCTGTACTGTGGGCGCCCATGTGCTCCTGACAAGTTGCCCCATTGACACTGAATGATGGTTTAAATGTTGGGATTTAAGGATAAGGTACACTTTTTTAACCTCAATTTTTTTTTTCTTCATTTGACCCATCCTTCAATGCCATGTTTGGAAACTGTGAGGTGCAGATATGACAACAGAGTCGAACCTGGAACCTACTTGCTGTGAGGCGAGAGTACTAGCCACACAGCCAAATACATAGTGCTCCCTGTGGATATAGACTCTGTTATGAGGAAAATCTGAATATGAATGTCCATAAGTCCAGAGAAATTAATAACTTAATATGTTACCTGTACCTTGGTATATACAAAAGTGTTTTTAATTGCTAAAAAAAGCTCGAAAAACATGCATTCTTACTGCCTCTTCACTGATCTGACCTGTAACATGGCCTTGGAGTTGGAGACATAACATCTTTGCCAACTGCAGTACCACATTTATCAATAGTTTAAAAAAGAAAATGACTAAAGTTTTTTGTTGCATCAGAATCCATGAAAGATGAAACAAAGTCTCCCGGACAGATTGCTAATAGCAGCCTGAATGTGTGTAGATCCGGATTAAAAGTGAAAGGAGGGATGTCAGCACGGTACACACAGCAGCTGATTTATACAATTCATTTGGGCCATTACTTTTCATTAAAGATCAAATGAAATGGGTACTTACTTTACTAAGAGGCCTTTGGGGAGCTGAATTGCAGAGAAGAAAGAAGATTAAACTTTACATTCAGCCCCAAATTTAATTCAGAAGTAATCAATCGCATAATGGGCCAGCAACTGTAGCCGCGGTGATTGAAACGAAATTACCATATTTTTAATCTTAATTTTCCACACTGTTTATCTGACACTGTCAATATAAAATACAAACAGATAATGAAATAGCATTATATTGACACCACAATCATCTCTGGAGCAGCCCTCTGTGATTAAAGCGCTGGAATGTTTGATTACATTTTGTTGGCTGACATTACAAATGACATGGATGCTTCCCCGAGACTTGCTGCCGGAGGGAAAATGAGCCTATCCATCAAGGCGCTCCTGGCAGCTTCGCCCCTGCAGCGGATGGGCTACTGCCAGCGGGTCCCGGGCATCCTTCTGTCAAGTCTTTAGCACCAAATAGCAAAGAAGGAGGGGGGCGACTAAGGGGACGAGTGATTCACGACTCCCATGCTCCACTAATGATACAAAAGCAAAGGAGTCAAGGGAGCGTTGGCTGAAAAATGTCCCCGGGAACATATCGCCCATGCAGGTGTCTCCGGGAGGACCATAAAGGGACCATAAAGCCAGCACAAAGCATAGGCCCCTGCCCCGGATCAACACCAACTGTCCACCGCGCTAAAAACAAGGCCTAACTACGCACTAATGAGATTTTAAGGGGCTCATCAATTATTAGTTTGCGCTTTTGGAAAATTTGGGAGAAGTTGGATGTGATGACAGTATGCTAATGAGGTTGTTGTCTTTAACGAGTTTATTTAGCTCGAGTTGGACATGTGCGTACAAGTGTCATTAAACTGCAAAGTCAAGTGTGAATGAGGATTGGAGTACACGGAAAGTTGTAGGACAGTAATTAAACTGTTTTGTTGTAGTTTTGGATCACTGGAAGAGTGGCTTAGGTTCATTTATTCAAAGTGTGTTCATGCTGCACTGTGGGCTCCTGAAAAGCTGCCCCATTGACACTGAATGATGGGTCAAATGTTGGGATTTAAGCATAAAATACACTTTTTTAACCCCAATTTGTTCTCTTCATTTGACCCATCCTTCAGTAGCATTGCTGGAAACTGTGAGGAGCAGACACCCATCTCCAGATCTTGAGTCTTGATTCAGATCTTGAGTCTTGAGTCTTGATTCAGATCTTGAGTCTTGAGTCTTGAATCTTGATTCAGATCTTGAGTCTTGAGTCTTGAGTCTTGATTCAGATCTTGAATCTTGAGTCTTGATTCAGATCTTGAATCTTGAGTCTTGATTCAGATCTTGAATCTTGAGTCTTGATTCAGATCTTGAGTCTTGATTCAGATCTTGAGCTTGATCAGGACTACGGTAATAATAATAATTTACAGGTTTGTCAAAGCGCTACACTGTGGTCATTATTCATTTACACAACGCTGTGTGGCTATTATTGTAGCCACAGCTGCCCTGGGGCAGACAGACAGAAGAGAGTCTGCCAACCTCCACACAAAGAGGCCCGGGAGTCGAACTTGGAACCTACTTGCTGTGAGGCGAGAGTACTACATAGCCACACAGCCAAGTTACATAGTGCTCCCTGTGGATATAGACTCTGTTGTGAGAAAAATCTGAATATGAATGTCCATAAGTCCAGAGAAACTAATAACTTAATATTAGGGATGTAACAATAACCGAAATATTGTGATATCATATCGTCAAAGTTCACACAATAATATCGTGGACCTTCACAATATATCAAATTACAAGTCTCTTTGCTTAAATTAAGAGTTATGGTGCAGCAATAGCTAAAAAAAAAAAAAAAAAAACAGAGGGAACTACATAGACCATGATCCTTTGCTCCATTTCAGTGTAGACTACAAGAAGAAATAACAGTTCTATGCACTTTTAAGTCTTAATTCTTCGGATTAAGTCTTGTCAAGGCATTTTAAGAGGAAAGAGTAGCATATTAACAGTTTTAGCTGTTTAGTCTCCACAAAATATCGCAATAAATATCATAGCCTGAGATGTATATCGTGAAAATATCATGCAGAGACATTTGGATATTGTTACATCCCTAATTGTGAGCCTCCCCACCATATCGTGAGCTTTCCCATGATATTCCAATAAATATCGTACCGTGAGGTGTTCATACTGTGACGATATTGTATTGTGAGACTTCGATATCGTTACGCATCTACTTAATATGTTACCTGTACCTTGGTATGTACATAAGTGTAGGTTGCAAACTCTCTATTGCAGATCACTTATATCACACAGTATGGAGTGAACACCAATAATATCCATGTCTTTTTAGAATGGTACAAATCTAATTCCATTGAGTCAGTGAATGCAGCGGCTTTAAGCTTAGTGAAAGTTTGAGCCGGAGCTGACCTTGAACGCACCTCTGAATGGACACAAATAATGGAGTGGGCCAAATATGTGATTATTATAACAGCAGTCCCTCGTGTTGGATTAGAATGAATGTGAAAGCAGTCATGCACACAACACTGGACTGCTTATTAAATATTATCGAACGTGTGGTCAGTTTTGGCTGGTTCAGTTATAAATGTAGTATTTTAAATGAGTAAAGGACATCATTGTTTTAGTTGGTAGGGTTTGTATTTTATTTTTATGTGTAACTATAGAGGGGATAAAGACCCAGAGGGGAAGTGGGAGAACCAATGAAAAACATAATGTGTACTTTGTCAATGTATTAAATCCAAATGCGGCAATTAGGGGTGTGAAAAATATCAGTATATTGTATTGTGTAATGTGGTAATACAGTATTGATACCGTGGGCTGCTGTATCAATATATCGTTATACTTTTTGGTATATTTTACCAAATTATTTTGTAACAGTGCTACAGTTTTGTTGCTTGTTTAGAAGAAGACATTTTCAGTTTTGATTATTAAAATGTTTGTGTTTCATTTTAACTTTGCCCAAGAAGTGGTTTAACAAAGGCTTTTATTATCACAGCCATCATTTAGCATCATTTTATTTTTTATTGAACCGTATCAAATCGATTTGAAATATATTGTACTGAATTGTATCGAACCGAAAGCTCACTGTATCACATATGTATCGTATCGGCAACTTCTTAATGATACCAAGCCCTAGCGGCGATACATATGAAGAAAACAGTTATATTTTTACTTCTGCTGTTGTTGTATTTTGCATTGCAACACTAAAATTTCCCCATTGTGAGAAAAATAAAGGTTCTCTTTACTTATTTCTACTTTCTTTATCAGAAAGTAGCTTGCACTCACTCACTGAAGACTCCAACAGGAAACATTGTGGGCACTCAAGGAATCAAACCCACAACCTGTTCAATGATGTTTCCTGTGCATACAAAGAGACTGTATTTTAACTTATGCACAGGTTTCAGAATGATGAATAAATCTGACCTTTGCCATAGTGATTAACACTGTAAAACAAAATGTTATATCTTTTGTTGAGAAAAAATGTTGCATATAAAAAGAAGCAGAGACCCATTCATAGTTTTACACGCACACACACATATAGATTACAAGGTTTATGTTATATAACTTAACCTCAGTCAATCAATCAAAGTACCTATTGTGTAGCAGAGGTTACCCATAACACTTCATGACCTTCGCAGTTGTAATCTACACCTCCAAATTTGACCTATGATTCATTTTACTATACAATTATCCAGCCAAATCTCCTCATTCTCCCCTGGCATTTCTTTGTGCTGATTTGCACTGAGCTGTAGATTGGTTTGTAATGTTGTGAATGCGAGTTTTGATCTTTGCTTACAGAAAAACAGGCACACGTTTCCATAGCGCCACTCAGACTCAAAAAGACAGACCTTGAGCGGTGAATGGGGCTGACACTTGGTCTGAGACAGGAGCTGAGATTACCACTGCTGCTGCCGATGCTAAACAGGAAGTTCACAAAAATATGAGAATGTACTGTCAGAGAACCAACCCATAGCTGTATAATCACATAAAAAACACACAATATTGTCTCTGGGTTGGAGTCAGCCATGTTGCAAGACTGTATTTTCCCCCAAGAGACAGAAGGGGGAGACGATGGACACTGCAAACACTCCAAAGATACATATTTAAGGGACCCAGATCACATTATTGTTTCATTCACACATGTTTAACACCCACATCCTGCATATTTAGGCTGAGTGAGACAGTCACCACTCTGTCCCAATTTGTGATGCCATGTGGTAATAGAGGAAGTACTCCACTGTTTAGTTTTTTTTGTTTTTTTTTACTCTATACGCCTTCACTAGAATCATTTGGATGATTTTAGCCCTGGAATTGCCAATCTCTGAATTAAAGGCAAAAGATAGTTGTTAACTTGTAACCTACCACTACTAACAGAGCATTTTGAGCTGTGGAGCTGTAGACAGACTAATAATACAACATGCGTGAATGAAACAAAACACAATTCCAAGTTTGTTTTTGAAGAGGTAACAGCACTCCAACATGGCTTGACGTTCACAAGCTCACTTTTTGCATAATATAGGACCTTTAATCATCACATTAACATCAAAGTTATGGTAATATAGTAAAAATATGACTTAGTTTTGCTTTAATCATCAGAAATAAAGTGCCAAAATTACTTCTCAACTTCTACAAGCACTAGTTTGGATTGTCTGCCCAGTCTAATTCCTCTCCACCCTCCCCATGTCTCACCCTGCACAGTGATCCCAGTGATTCCCCTGTATTCTGGCTGTGTCCTGTGGAGCTGCAGACTCAGACATTTGATCGAGTCCAGGGGCCACAAGGTCAAACCCGCGACACCAGGCTCAAATCCAGCTTTATCTGAGCGACCTTCAGGAGGGGCTGATACTGGAGATTACACAGGACTGGAACAGGACTGCAGCTTTCAACACAGGGACATGGATAGTGAAATAAGAATGGGCTTTTGTAAATTCAACTGTAACAGGCATCCATCAATAATATAGATAATTGCAGAATTGAAATAACACTATATATAAATGTAAAGTTAAATGTGGACTATGTAACTTTTCTGGTGAGGATCTGCCACCTGCTTGTCTCTATGGAGATGTAATTTCTTTGTCTGGAATTGTCAAAAGAATAGCATTCAAACATTTATTTTGCATTTATTCATTAAGATTTTTGCTGAAGATCCACCTCTTCCTTAGCCTGATTCATCAGCTGGTTTCACTTTATGGAAACCGTCTGACCTTGCAGCATTAGGATTCATTCGCTTGACGGTAGGTGGGTATTTTCCTTATTTAACCTATCACTGCTATTTGGTTGTGATATATGTAATGCTCCAAATCCTGTAGGAAGAACGGCAATAACGTCTTTCCCCTTGATAAAATTCAAAAAACATTCTCTTTGTACCGGCTTTAAATCCTTGATCTCGGGAATCGTTGCAACACAGAATATATGGCTTTGTCTACATCCATCTCGACCACTTTGTTTACTGTTGTGCTGTACCACAAAAGGGACCCAAACAGGTGCTTGAGTTTGACATCATGGCTTCACAGCCCTTCACTGATTGGCTGGTGTGCGGTCTACGACTTCCGGGGTTCTTGCAAACCTTCTAGTGTATTCCGATTCCTGACCTAGTCGCTGGAGAGAAATTAAATTGAGCGGAGGCACTAGGTGTACCACTTCCTTGCCATTGATTTGTCTCGAGTGTTCCACATTATGGCATGAAACTTCTCTCTCCATGCAGTTACAAGTCAGATCTGTGGAGAGGCGACCTATTCACAGTAATTATCCATGTTTTTCAATGTACTTTTTCAGCAATGGATTTGTATACATGCAGGATAGATATGCTTTAAGCCATACTGTGGAATGTTTTACGTAAAGCCAAAAGATCTCCATGGAAAGGATGCAGACCCACCCAGAAAGGTTACAAAGTGCACCTTTAAAACCAAAAGTGACTGATTTTCTGTATGAGTTCTCCTCATTTAACCTACATTTACTATATCAAAATGAGTCTCCGCTTTTTTGTTGTGGCTTACCGTGTGTCACTGGAGGGAGTTAGTTCAGTTTATATTACACCTCTTTATTGAAACTTCAAAAGCTGTACTTGAGTCAGAGAGCTCTGTACAAAGCAGCACCTTGTCAAAACCCCTTCAAACATATCCACTTTAATGATATAATTATACTCTTTATTTCACTGCCTCAGACTACCCCAACAAAGGCTTAACATTTGACATGTCAGGCAAACCACATTAAACCTACACCAAAACAAGCACACTTTAAAGGACAAAATGTTGCAACATTTTTTTCAAAGCTTCTCAAGTTCTTCACTCACCTCACTTGGCCTTTGCAACCCTCCACAAGTGAGAAAAAAAACAGAATATTTTAACTTGTTGACTTTGTGAGAGCTGTTTTTTTGTTCTCACCAGTGTCTGTTTTGGACGACTGCTTCACTTGTAGCATTCAGGAAAAGACCTGTTGAACTTGGAAATAACTAGAACTAAATAAATGTTGAGTGTCTTTGGTTCTTGGAGGATGTTGATACAAGAGTTGGATTCACTGTGATTGTTTTGAACTTTTGACATTTAGGTGTTTTTCATGTACATAATATATAAAGAAGTGGACTAAGAGAGTGTGACATTGCCCATAGTGTTCAGCTTGCGATGTTAGCAGTTATAGGGGCGATTTTTGGGCCAGGATAAAAACACCAGGATCATGTAGAGCGGGTCAGTACAAACACTTTAAGACCAATATGACAAGGCTCACAGCAGCAGTAACAGAGAGAGGAGCCACAATATTCCAATGGAAGTCAATGGGAGCCAGGGTCAGAAGGAGCCAGAAGGGCAGTCATGAGAACTTTTTATTTGGAACATGGCAGCCAGTCCAGTTCTAGATTTAATCCCAAATTAACCCCAGTTTGAATGTGATGTTTGTGCATTCATTTTGATCAGTATGAAATTTCAGAGTTTGTTTTCTGTATTCAAATAATAAAAAATAGATTACAGTGCTCAGGATGAAAACGGATCTGCTGCTTTTTGACATAGGAGCATGAAAACGGGTCAGAGTTTTATAATTACAACTGCAATATATATTTAAAATTTACATATACATATACATACTTAATACGTTTCTAAATGTAGCCATATTAATTCATATCCACTGAACTGTTTTTGTTTTTTATCTCAATACGTAGGACCTTGATGTTGTGAAGCCGGAAAATACTTTCTAAAAAGTCAAATCCCTAGGACTTGTAACATTGATCAGTAGGGATGTAACAATATCCAAATCTCATGGTACGATATTTACTACGATATTTTGGAGGGGTTAACAGATTTGTACATATGCTGTTTTTTTTACTTTTTAAATACCTTGACCAGTCTTCAGTGTGGATCATTTCTGCCATATTCCAACAATATGAGATTTAAAAGTGATTAATAACAGTTATTTTATTATGTAGTAAATTAAGTATAGCAGGGGTGTCAAACTCAAATTCACAGAGGGCCAAAATTAAAAACTGGGACTAAGTTGTGGGTCAAATTAAATATTTATTGAAAATGTTCAACAACATCTGCGATATGTAATGTTAAACCTTTTCTTATTAAAATAAATGTTTAATAATAGATTTGCTTAAACATTGAATCCGGAACACGCATAATATAAAATAATAACAAAATTTGAAATAAATAATGTCTGTATAGTCTATCTGTATCCAGCGGGCCAGCTCTAATACGTATTTAATATGATCTCGTGGGCCAGATATAATTATATCACAGGTTAAATTTGGCCCCTGGACCTGAGTTTGACATGTTTAAAGTAAAGGATCATGGCCTGTGCAATTCCCTCTTTTTTAATACTTTAAAGTTGAAAACCTTGCAATTCGATATATTGTGATGGACTACGATATTATTGTGAGAGTTCTGACGAAACGATATCACGATATTTCAGTTATTGTTACATCCCTGTTGATCAGTAATCATTATATGAAAAATAAGGACAATTGCTTCAACTTGGGTCTAATACTTGAATTTTGTTATAGCTCGGGTAATATTAGGTTCAATTTGGTGAAAACAATATGTAAACTTTCAGACTGTGCTTAATTAAATTGTAAGTCTGGTTCCAATTCTGCATGTAGCGGCCTTTGTTGTATTTCACTGGACACTGGACATTCTATTTGAACCAGTCCTTGCTCGGTGAAATATGGTGACAACATCATGACCGCCAAACACACACGTCACCAGCCCCTAAAGCACAGGACCCCCTCACGGGAACCACGCCACCTGTTGGCCGACAATGCTCCTTTCACTCCCCACCGAGACCCAGACCTCCCCCTGCCCCTCCCCTCCCATTCTACCCGACCCGTAACCTCTCTCCCCTTTTCAAAACTCTTTCCAATGGAGTTGTTGTGTCTGCCATCGCTATTGGCTTTGAATGCGACGCCAGGGTTATCAAAGAGTGAAGGAGAAATTGGCTCAGCTCTGCCCCTGTTCTGATTGCGGAGCTATCGGGGTCGTCAGGGATGGTTCTTTATAAAGGCCGTGCCCCATGATAAATCAGACAAAACTGGCAGGCGCTAGTCAGTGCATCCAGGCAGGTCCATGCGCAGGGGCCCGGGGTTGACTTTTGGCAGGGCAGGGCTCTCCGAACGCGCCCGTCGGAGGTCCCCAATGCTTACGTTCTCCATGGCGACGGAGGCTGCGCTCGTCGGGGTTTGTTTGTTTTCCGCACCCCCACGGCACATTCGCGGTGAAGCATTGTTTTGCCAAATTATTCTGCGTTTTCTTTCAAACTTCGAATCTGCATATTTTCACAAACTTTATTCACTTCGGAGAAACGGAGACATGGTTACATTTGTGTCTGAGGTTCATTGTTCGTTTCTTCAAGCTGTTTATCTGACTTAAGGCCAAGTGGAAAGTGCATTGTGTGCTGTGTTGTGTTGTGATTTCAAAAGCTACATGTGCTATTGTCAATCTTATGCATTTTAACTATTTTAGCCTTTATCCAGACTACCGTTTAAGACCTGTCAGCACAGCATAAAATCAGAAGGCTTTATCATTTAGAAGCCAACACAAGATACATGTACGGAGTGGATTTGTTTCCCCCCTTTTTTTTCTTTTAAGCGATCATTTATTTCGAGCTTGGTTGTTCAGTTCCTTTTCACACATGACTGTCATGGCAGTCAACTTGACATTACAACACTTAAAACATAAAAAATCCTGTACCATTTGAACACTTACAATTATTATACATTTTGTGTTGTTGTGGGGGTTTTTTTTGCAAGGGTGAAATTCTTTTATAAAAAATTGCAGTCAATACACATGATGGGCCATTAAAGTACATTTATGTTTTGTTTTTTTTAATTGCAATGGTAAAATTTTCATTTAAAACACACAAATAACCACCACACCATGCCCACACAATATATTATAAAGAAAACTGTCTACATGATGTTCAGTAAAAAAAACAACAACTGAGTTACAGTGGTCCAATGTCTTTCTGGACAAGGTGGAACTCAGCCTTTTCCAAGAGTTTAAATACCTGGGACTGATATTGGACCTGACAGTGACACATAAAGTGCCTCACAAAAACTGTTCATATTAACTTAATGAATTTTAAACAGGTAAGATCCTTCATGACTCTATACGTGGCACAAATATTTTTACACTCCATGATCGTGTCTCATATAGAGGATTGCATAACCACATGGTCACTTGCTGCTGGCACAAAACTCAAACCAGTCAAATCACTTTTTTTAAAAAGCCATAAAAATATTGGACAAGAAACCATTTTCATTTCACCACTGCACTATTTTAGACAAGCACAACTTGCTTAATTTTAATAATTTTGTTAATTTTAAATATGGATGTTTTACATATAAAGTTTTGTACGGACTTGCCCCCCTCCGTTACAGGATTTTAGTAAAGACTGTCAGTGGGATGGGAACTAGGGCCACGGCCCGGGGGAACTGTGAGCTCCCACACAGATGCCCCACATTTGGACAAAGTGTGTCTCAATCAAAGGCACTAAGTTCTGGAACATTCTCCCATTATCAATAAGAGAGACTCCAACACTGGACACTTTCAAATCCTACTTGAAACTGTGGCTAAAGGAAAACCAGACTTGTGGACACTTTTAGTTTAGAACTGTCACTTGTTACTGTTTTTTCTGTTAAATTTGAGCAGATGGAAATGAGCATTTTTGCTATAATCTGTCATATTTACACTGCAGTGTTGTAGATGTTCATTAATATGCACTGTCCCTATTCAATAAATAAATAAATTAAATAAATACATTTTTTCTTGGGTTGCAATTAGCACGAACAATCAATATATGTGATGGGCCATTAACGCTCTATATATTCTTTGCAACATGAATGAAAAATTAATCGAATTTCATTTTAAACACCTTTTTGCCATAACACAACATTGCACAAAGCTATAAAACACAAAATCCATCAACAATAACTTACTCTAAACTTTCTAAATGCTCTCAGACCATTGGAAAGATTACAGGCTGTATCATTTGTAAATATGAACACAGTTGGCGATGATGGAGCGCTCTCTTAAACGTTAACATAACCTTAAAGTCCTGAACATGTGGCCATCTGGAGGGGAAATTAAGCCGGCGTTATATTCCTCATAAATTTGTGCTCTTGGTCGGACGGGATGCCGGGGTTTATTACTGCCAATAAAACGTTGATTTGTTGTGGCCTCAAGTGCTCCATGATAAGGTTGGAGTGGAGTCAGCATCCCCCCCCCCCTTCAGAGCGCCCCCTGTCTCCTCCTGTGTCTCCCCCTCCTATTCCAGACCATAACCAGTGGTACTGCGTGCGTTTTCATCAGGGAAATCTAATCTAATCTGCATTCGGCGCTGCAAAAATGAATATTGTTGTGATTTAAAATGACTTGAGTACAGAACGTTTGAGGGGTTAGCTTGGAAGGCGTCCTGGGTTAGTGGTTAGTGATTCAGACTTTCAGCAAGAATTTACGGATTGGTAACTTTGCTCAGGTTTCTCTTACGATTGAAATGTACATGTCTGTTAGAGAACAAAGCCAAGTTTGGGCATCACTGCTAACAACAACTAGCATGCTAACCTGGCACCAGCCTTACATCCTGGTTAATGGACAATGAATCATGCGTGGTTTCGTTTTGACACTAAGAGCTGGTTTTATCATATATTTTTTACTGGGGTGAAACAAATACTTAACTTAAAATGAGGTAAAGCTCCGAGCCTCTGTCTCCAAAGATCAAAATGCTCTGTTCCATCTTGTGAAGTCATGAAGTGGTAGTTTTCAAGTTAACAGCCTTTTACCTTTTGTTTAGGCCCCGTTTCCACTTACATGTTTTGTTTTTTTTTTTAAACAGAGACATTTCCCTTCATTTGTACTCATCTTTCACATGCAAATGGATGAAAACTAATCTTTCTAAAAACTCCAGCTAGAGTGGAGATTCTGGAAAACTACAGTTTAGCTGATGTGCTAAAAGTGTGACCAGTGTTTACCTTTTGCTATGATGATGATGATGAAACATTCAGAGCAGCACTCGCATTTCTTCTGGTGCAAACCTTTTCATGTGTTTGCATTTACACACAGCTGATGTTTCATGTCAATGACCAGAGACGAACGAGCTTGGAGGTCAGTAATTTGGCTACTTCTTTAACAGATCTGTGGAGAGGTGAGCCCTCTCAGTAATGCATGTTTTTATTAAAGGTATTTTTGAATAATACTTACAACTGTAATGAAATAAATGCTACAGGTTTGAATCTAATCCAGGGGCCGCCCACAGGTTTGGTGTAGTTATGACAGAGCTCAATGGCGTATTTATGCTGGTTGATGTAAACGAAAACTTTTTTTAATATGATGCTCTGTGCTCGATGTTATTTTGGAAAACAGAAAGAGGAAAATTTTTCAATATACAGAAAACAGCATTTCTCAACATACCTGGCTCTGTGTAAATGTAGCCTTAGTAGAGATCGGCAACTGATCTGAAATTATCCAAACAATTCTAGTGAAGGTGAGTGGAGTTTAAAAACACAGTGGAGCACTTCCTGTATTACACCATGGCATCACAAGGTGGAACAAGAAAGAGTTTTTTCTGTCTGAGAGAAGAATTCAACAACACATCAACAACATTATAACATAGATCAGTAAACAGCGTAATATGGACCGTTTAAGTAATAATTCACTTTTTACAGTGTGGGCCCTGATGCATATGTCAATTCATTAATGTATTTCTTGTATCCTAAGTGCAAAAAAGGATATTAATTCCACATTTTTCATCCAAGACTCAGATCAAATGTATCTTATATCTCTTAAACTTTTCTAATTAATCGGACATGGATATAGTGTGGTCGTTTATTGATGAACATTCAGCACTGGGACCAAAATGGCGTCCAGAGACAGACCTGTGAGCTGTGTTTAAAATGTCAAGAGACCATGTTACTTGAGCCGCGTCTGATTTAAGCATGCAAAAATATGCATTAGATGATCAAATCTGGTATTAATCCTATTTCACATATGATCATTTTGTAAGTGAGAAGGAGGCGCTTTAGGGAGATGTTTTACACCTGATAGGATTTGACACCCTACGGAATTCTCAGTTCACTTAAATTGAACTTAATCTGCACCGGAGTCCACTAACTTGGTTCAGTCATGGTAGTTTGCCAGAATGAACACATGAATTTTAAAAGTTATTCAGATTTTTTTTTTCCAGAATAGAATTTGAGTGGTGAAAGAGCATGCCAATTACAAAAAAATATTAAAATGCCTCTTCAGTTTCAGTCATTATTATATATTTTTGTCATTTAAAAGTATATATTAATATTATTATTTCTTTTTTAGTTTTTGTATTTTTAGTGTTTGTCTTTGACTTATTTTTGTTATACTCTGTGCTATATTTTGACTGAAAATGTATTTTTACTTTGCTTTTAAAGAAAGAAGACACATAAAACAGTGGAAACACACACAGAGCCTAAAAGGTGGGCGAAAGCAACATCTTAGCTACAGTATGTGCACACTTTAGTTTAATGCCCTACTGTGGAACATTCCAATGCAATAACATCTCAGTGGATACAAGCTCATGGCAGACATCTCAGTTAAAAAACTTACACATTGCCAGTGATGGAAAGAATACTGAATAACTGCAATTTTGATACATTGTCCAATCCGAGTACTTAGAATACTTTTACATCCATTTGCTTTTAAATTATATTGTACACACAATATAGTGTGGACACAACATAGAACTAAAAACAGCTTTATATTTGCGTCACCGTTTTTAAAGCATTTCCTATCACTTGGATTGATTGGAGATGGAAAAAATCAGGTATGCCTCATCAGTTGTCTAATTTCTCATTGATTTCTTGCAGTTTGAAGGTTAAATTACATGATCAAATACCATAATGTATTATTTGATTTTATATAAGTAACTGTATTCTAATTGCTACCAAATGAAAAAGTAACTGTACCGGAATACTCAAAATTAGTATGCTCAGTACATGTATTCAGTTACTTCCCAACACTACATATTGCAGATTTAATACCACAGATATGGCAGATAATTAGTTTCATCAGATTTTGAATGCTGTCGAATTGTTTGAATTACTTTTATTCTAAATTTTAGTGGTTGAAATGTTAAGTGTACATTTTGAAAGTATTTAAAATTCTGTATTAAAAAAAAAATAAAAAATCACCATTTAAATATTCAGCACAAATATTTCAAGCCCTCCAATTCAGCTGTCAAAATTCAGAGTGTGAAATTTGCAGCAAAAATCCAAGATGCCAAGGCAGAAGCAATGGATCCAAAGTGGTCCAATCTAACTTAGTAACAAGCAGGAAATGGTGCAGTGAAGTGATCTGATTGGTCAAAATTAGCCTCATCAAAACCTCCTCTCTTTTATTTCTTGAAGTAAACCCCGCCCACAGATGAGAATGACCAATAGGAAACAGCCTCTGTCTTCATCGCTCTCACAGGATCGATTGCTTCTGCCTTGCCGTCTTGGATCTTTGTTGTGAAATTTTTAACTGGGAATTTTACACTCTGAATTTTTTGATTGTTGAATCTGAGGGCTTGAAAATATATGTATTGAATATTTAAAAGGTGATTTTTTATTTATTTTTTTTCTATTTTGAATTTGTAACATATTAAAAATATTCTGCAACTAAAATTCAGAATAAAAATATTTCAAACATCTGTTTTCAAAGTAAAATAATTCAAAGTGAGAAATGCAGCTGTATTTAAAATTCAAAGTCTAATGGAACAAATGATCCATACACAAATCCACAAATTTTGACATATCTTTTCAATGTATACGTGTTAATATAGTATCTATGGGCATTTAAAGTCACAGTCGGTTTAACAAATTACTTTTACGCGCTGCTAAGAGTCTCTTTAAGTCAACAGGTGATGATTTGTAAAGTGGTTCGTACACTGGAGGCCTCTTGTCCCCGTGGCCCTCTGCACCCTCCCTCCTCCATCTCTCTTTCTCTCTCTCTCTCCATCCCTTTGTGTGCATCGCGTGGGGGGCCTCACATGCCGTTCCCCGTGGACCCGGCCGGGGTTAATGATCTCGGCGCCTCTCCTAAAATAAATAAATCGTTTCCAGTCAGGAGGGCCCCGCATAAATCTGCACTCAAACGCCGATTCGCTGCAATGGCCCAAGCACCACTAGTTGCTAATCACTGTTTTTTTTTTTCCTTTTTTTTTTGCCTTGATTGCCCGAGGGGATAGCCAGTGACACAGATGAGTTCACTCTCTCTCTCCCTCTGTTTCTCTCTCTTTTTCTCTCTAGCCCCGCCCACTTCTACCCCCCAGCCAAGCGTCCGTTTTGTGGCTATTCTAATAAGTGTACTATCAAGGGACACTTTGAAACGGGGGGCCCGCATTGTAAGTGGCAGAGTTAGTTGTTTCTTGTTTCCGTTGCGCTGTAATATAGAGCCATGCATGCGTTAATGGGACCAGGGGAGGCTGTCAAACCCAATCGGGCCCCCGCTGCATCAGCACACTCCAGTATATATATGCAAAGCAGCACATTGAAATGCACACTGGGTAATAACATGCTATTTCTGATTTGTTCTGATTATGCTGCATGTGATAGATCGAAACCAGCCGCTGCGTTTAGTAAAATGAATGGCTCAGAATGTGTCTAATGGTAGTCATGATGAGTGATACATGGGAGTTAACCTTGTCTGTAATACTTAGATTTTAATTTAATAGTACAAAACAGTGGCTAAAAGAAAACCTGACTTGTGGACACTTTTAGTTTAGAATTGCCACTTGTTATTGTTGTTTATTCTCTGTTAAATTTGTGGTGTTACCTGCCTTTTTGCTACAATCTGTCTTATTTACAGTGCAGTGTCATAGATGTTCATTAATATGCACTGCCCCTATTAAATAAATAAATAAATAAACAAATAAACAAACAAAAATGATGATATTCTACATACAGATAAAGCCTTGAATCCATTTTGGGTTCAAATTCAGCTACAAAATGTAAATTCATGCACAAAATTCACAAAATATCAAAAGGGTACATAGTTAATTTGCGTGGAAAAAAAGAAATCAGTTCAAATCATGATTGTATGAATTCTGAAATGTTCACTTTACAAAGCCATAGACACATCCTTGAAGAACGTTTGGTTGAAAAAACTGAAAAAGTATGATTTTTTTTTTTTTTCCCTTAAATTCTTTCACTTTATTTCTAAGATTCACATTCTGTCATTGAAATTCTACAAAAAAATAATACATTTGCAAATAAAACACATCATTTTTTAAAAGATAATTCTGTTAAAATGTGAAATGTCCAAATATTTGTTCAATATACTGTAATTATTATTATTATTATTTTTTTTTTTCTTCTTCTCTGAAATCTTACTGTGTTTGGGTCAACAACAATTATTACTTTGCACCTCATTTAACACACTCTCGCTGCAGTCCACATAGTCGTCGTCATTGACAGGCTGGAGTACTTATACTATAGTAGCTGTTGTCTCTAATTAACACAGTGCTTATGTAGCTTTAGCCACTAACGCAGCGTCATCAATAGACAAGACTCGCTAATCAATGCTCTCCCATTCACTGCTAATTAAGACAATCACACTTGAGCTGTAAAATTGACGCGATGGGCCTTTTGTGCTTGAACACAGACCACCAATTAGCAACTTAATTTTAACAACACGTTTAACTCAATTTGCTCTCCAGACATCTAAGGTGAAATTGTTTGCTGTTTTTATTCCACGAGCTGCAAAGTGTTTATATTTCAAGGTGAAAGGAGTCGAACTAGATCTAATCATCCATATATTGACTGGTTTGAGGTTTGAAAAAAAAAAAAATGCGACGGTAAATAAATAAAGTTATTACCAGAGCTTAGAAACAGAGGTGCCGCGATTTTGGCTTTTATCCCCCACAACAAAAAGAGAAGAAGACAGAGGAGGCAAACGCAACAAAACACGACAGGGAGACCCATGCGCGCCTCTTTTCTTTGCTTTAAAATGCTGCATTAGGTCTTTTGGTGCAGTCAGTTTTCATAGTTCAAAGCCGGCAGTTCAATAAATAGCTGGAACTGGCACATCTCTGTTCTTGCAAAAAGAAATCAATGTTAATCCTATTACCGGCAGTTATCACCTAGCCCAGAAACGCTAGCAAGTGAGGGGAGAAAAAAACTGAGATGTCAAAGCCGGCAGAGGGGAGAGAGGGAGAGAGAGGCAGTCACCGTTCATTCACTTTCAAACACACTTTTGATAATTTACTTCTGAAGACGGGAGGGAAGGAGGGAGGGCTGGGGGGAAGCGGCGGGGGAGTGGGAAGGCGACAGTAATACCAGGTGTGTGTGTGTGTGAGTGTGTGTGAGCAAAAGAGAGAGAGAGAAAAAGAGAGAGAGAGGAGGGGTCCAATGCGACTGATGTATTCCCACATAATGCTTGGATCAGACCCTGCTGCTGTAAGCAAGATGTTGGAGGCACAAAACGCCATTTTTTCCAGGACTGTTCACAGCGCTTAGCAATCCTCCTGCAGAGACCTGACATCTGCCCTCTGCCCCGCTCCTCTCTGCCCACGGTCCCAGCTACCCTCTCCAGGCTCCATGAGTCCTCCACGCTGGGGTAAACTTAAGTAAGGGCAAAGAATGGAGGGGTAAATGGGGATAGAGATACACCTATATAGACTTAGACAAACTGTATCGATCCATATGGTTAATTACTTGGACACAGTAGCTCACACATCACATATATTATAATAATAAAGATTAAAAAAAATGCAAATGGTAATAATTTATTCACATTAATTAGCAAAAAAGAGACTGATGTCAAATAAGGCATTATTATATAAATGCAAATGTACAAAAAAAAAAAATATTGTTTGGCCGAAATTTATACTTTCAGCAATTAGGGCTTGTTCACACGACAACGTTTTTTGGTCAAAACGGTGAAGTTTTATTTGTTTTGGCCTTTCGTCCACACAGAGCATTTCAGGTGGGCAAAAACGGTGTTTTTTGAGAACAGGTTCCAGAGTGGAGAAATCGCCAGGGTTCTCCGATGCAGCGAATCCTGCAGCCGTCAAACTAGCCTCCACAGACTGCAAGACTGTTGCCAAAATGGGACAGGTGTAGCCCACGGAGCATTTCTTGTTGCCCAGCAACCGAGACACGCTGCTAGCGCTAATGCTAACAACACGCACCATGCAGATTATGCACATGGATCAATAACAAAGATTACACATGGGTAATTAAACTCTTGGATTTTGAGACCAAGTTATTCTAATAATTCTCATCCAAATCTTATGTCTAAAAATGAAAACTTATGTTTAACTTTTGCAAAACAAAATAGTTATATTTCTGGGATACATCTAAAACAGGCTAAATTACCTTAAAGTTTAAAGAAACTGTGATGAGATCTGCATTATTAAATATTATTATCATTGTTAACAGCGTCACATACAGGTGTGGCAGATGTATTACATCGTTTTCACTCAGTTCTCTGTTGTCATCTGGACGTGAATATTTATTGATCCAACATGCGTGGACACAAATTTTTTTCAACCCACCATTGCCATTGAGCACCATCACCCCCTCTGAGCTCCAACCACCACCAATCACGCATACAGCACTTTCATACCAGTCCATGTGGATGAAGTGTCTTGCCTGAGGACACAACATTACCTGGCATTTCCAATGGGCTCTCATCCAAGTATTAACCAGGTCCAACCTCGTTTAGCAAAATCTGATGAGGGGTGAGTGGAATAGAATGGAGGGCATGTGGGTTAGGTGGGCAGTATGTAGGGGTAGATGGGACTAGGAGGTTAGGGCAGGTGAGGGTGGGACTGTTGCCTGGTGATGGGGCTCAGTGCAGCTCCAGTGTGGACTGTGGGTACATATAGGATTTAGCGCCGGACATGTTCCAAATGGATAAGCCCTCTGTTGGGGAAGACGGGCATTTTTATCACACGTGTTGGGATTTGAGTCAGTCATATTAGAAAATTACTTTTGTGGAAAAATAAATCAATTGAATAAGATAAAGGGTATTAAATAAGTCTTGCAACTGGAGCGTATTTGTGATGTCCATTCTTGTGTAAAATGGCAATGTACAATGTTCATTTATTGTAGCTCAGTAAAGTTGGTGGTCAAATCCTGCTTTCGTGGTAAAATATAAACATCATTAGTTGAACGGTCAGATTCACTAACCCACAGGTTGGCTGGTGTGATTCCAGCTCCCAAAGATGAATGGTATCGTTGTGTTCTTGGGCAAGACACTTAACCCACCTCACCACCAGTGTCTGTGTACACTGGTGTATGAATGTGTGTGTGAATGGGTGAATGGTTCCATGGTGTAAAGCGCTCTGAGTGACTTGAAGGTGGAAAAGCACTATATTCATTCATTCATTCACTCATTCATTTTATTTGTTTGAGCAAGGTACACAAAATCAACAACAATAACAAAAAAACAAAACAAGAATATGTACATGTACATATTTGGGACCTGGTGCGCAAAAGGAGTAGCCTGATTCATAAGCCCGTTTCACTTCGTAGAAATTGTCTGACCTCACAGTATTAGCATCCGTTTGTTCAATGGCTGGTGGGTACTTTTTTAATTTAAGCAGTCGCTGCTATTTAGTCGTGACGTACGTAATGCACTGCTAAAGGGGCTAACTGGTATATTAAGCTTTTCCCAAATCCCGTAGGAAGAAGGGCAATAACGTCTTTTTCCTTGATAAAATTCACCAAACCTTCTCTTTGTTCCAACTTTAAGTCCTCAATCTTGAGAATCATTGCCAACACAAAATATATGGCTCTTCGTTGATTGGCTGGTGCCTGAACTCGCACTTCCGGGGCTCTTGCAATCCGTCCAGTGTATTCCGATTCCTAACCTAGGAATCTGGAGAGATATGAAGTTGAGCGGAGGCACTAGGTGGCGGCAGCCTGGCTAGCTCTGAGTACCTTGAAGGTGAAAAAGCACTATATAAAATATGTAAGATTTTATTTCAGATTTTAGTAGATTTTTTTAAATTATGTGTAAAAGTATGTGAAAAATAAAAGCTACTGTAACTGTACTCTAGGTTCTAATAACTAAATTCTCAATTTTAAAACTACTTTCCCTTTTATATCTTAAATACATAGATCTGAGCGAGATTGCCATTCAGGAGTTGTACTAGTTCCATCCATACCACAAAAATATAATAACATTAAAAAACATAAAATAAATAATAGAAGAAGCTGATTACAAACTAAAACCAAAAGAGTTAAAATGATAAAAGTGGTGATCCATTATAAACGCACGGTGCATCTCCCATAGTTCCACACTGCTCCAAAAGTCTCCAGCACGGAGCACAGTCGGCGCGTGTATTCTTTCAAACACAGTCAAACAAAACGTGCCATTAAAAAACACACACATTTCTCCAAAGAACGGGAACGCCAGGATTAGACCTAATCACTGTCAGCAGGAGCAGAGCTGGGCCTCTCACTGGCGGATTAACTCCTCCAGTGTTGTTGTCCTTATTGTTATTGCTCTGAAATAATTACCTTTGAATCTCACCAAAACCCATTCAACTCTTGGCAGGGCTCTTTCCTTTTCTCTTTTTTTGCATACTTTTAACCTGACTTATTCCAACTTCAAGTACAAACACGCTAGTTAATAATACGCAAAGTGAAAGGAAATTGACGCAGAGTTAATGGGTAGTGGGGCTGTTACGGTGTTGCTTTCAAAACGCTCTTGTTCCAAAGAATGACAAAATAAAATATGCGTTGCTGACATGGATTTTCACCTTGACTTGAGTGACTTTTTTGTATGAATTTATTTCCCAGCGCTACGTGAAAACCAAGTGACCCCATTCCAGTGCTGGCCCGTTCCCGATGCCTATATTATAAATGAGATGTAGATGCGAAAAGGCTTTAACATGTAAAATAGTGGTGACATGCTAAATAATGAGGCGGA
The DNA here is from genome assembly GCF_026225935.1 of Boleophthalmus pectinirostris. Taxonomy (NCBI): domain Eukaryota; kingdom Metazoa; phylum Chordata; class Actinopteri; order Gobiiformes; family Gobiidae; genus Boleophthalmus; species Boleophthalmus pectinirostris. Next base: position 25,925,228 of record NW_026571473.1, on the reverse strand, counting down.
GTGGAATTATGTGTTAGCAGTGTGTGTGTGTGTGTGTGTGTGTGTGTGGAGTGGAGTGTGTGTGTGTGTGTGGGGGGGGGGTTATTCCCGGGACAGACGAGTGCGGGACGGGGCCAGGGGAGGGCCTCCGAGTCGGGGCCGCTCGGAAAGGGGGAGGGAGGGGCTACGTATGGAAATGAAGAGAGAGGCCCAAAGCTACATTACAAAGCACTCATTTTACTATACAGGAGTGTTTGGGGAATACGCTGAAGTGTTATGGCCATATTGTAAACAGATTATGTGGAGAAATACTGCATTAGAACTACACGTAAAAGGCCAGCGTTAAGAATTGGACAAAACTTTTATATACAATCACAATATAACATGGTTTGCTGAAATATAATATTAATTTTGTATTCGAGCAATTTAATAACAGAAGCACATCTATAATTTATTTATTTGAATTTGCTCATCTGTAAAAGGAATTTGCTATTATTAAAAGTGATATCACCATTGCATCTTTTTACAAGAGTCTTCGAAATGTCCCACCAAGGCTGCAGTATTGTTACATGTACTCCATACTCTGTAAAGCTTACAAAAGGCAACCTTGGATATACTGAGTGTGTACTGTATTTCTCAGTTACATTTTTTCATCGTCATTTTTGCAAGTTTAGTGGAATAAGTGTTTTGCAAAAGGTGCTTCGTTAACTTTTACTTGGGGAGTTACTTGGGGAGTCATTAAAAATCATGTTTTTGTTTTTCTGTTAAGTTTATTTTTTCACAAAAATTGGATATACCACTTGTTATATTATCATCACTGAAACCAAACTCAAATCCTCTGTTCCACCTTGTGATGTCATGAAGCACTTTTTTTTCCCAAGTTAAGAGCTACCTTTATCTTTAATTCAATAGAGATTGGAAATTTCAGGACTGAAATTATCCAAATAATGCTAGTGAAGGGTTATAGAGTTTGAAAATACAGTGGAGCACTTATTAAAACATGACATCACAAGGTGGAGTGTTTTCTGTTTGAGAGAAGAACTCAGCCTAAATACCATATTTTTCGCACTGTAAGTATAAGTCACACAAGCCAAAAAATGTGTAATGAAGAAGAAAAAACATATATAAGTCACACTGGACTATATGTTACTCTTTTGGGGAGAAATTTATTTTATAAAATCAGAGACCAGGAACTGACATTTCATCTTGAAAGGCAAGTTACAGTAAAAACAATAGAACAGAGTACAACGGACTGTTAACGTCACATATGAACAGTTCTTCAGATAACTATAGCATAAACAACAGAACAGAACAAATTTAAAAAACTCTCCATCTCATTCCAAATCACTAAATCTATTGAATTCTTCATCCTCAGTGTCACTTCTGAGCAACTCCATGACCTTCAGAGGTAAACGGCCTTTCTGAATCCCGACAGGATGGTTTCCGTTGTCACTGATCCATCCAGTGACTTTCAGGAAAGTTGCATGGCGCACCTGCCCGGTTATCATAAACCTGTGTGCTTTCCACCAGTACCTCACAAGTTTCTCGCTCACTCCCAAACTTTCTTTCTGCTGCTTGATTACCGTTTTTGGCTGCCTATTTCACTTCTTGCAGCAAAACAGCAGGATTTTCTGCAGGAGACATGCGCAGTAGAGTGTTACGTGTCCATGGTACAGGCATAACAGGAGTAGCAGATACTGACACACACGCTGTTAGTGTCAAAATTTTAATATATAAATTGCACTGGAGTACAAGTTGCAGGACCACCCAAACCATGAAAAAAGTGTGACTTATAGTCCGAAAAATACGATATGTGTGAATGAAAGAAAACACAACTCCAGGTAGGTTTGTGAGGATGAGGAAACAAAATTATAACATCGATCAGAAAATGGCGTAACGTGTAAAAAGTAGTTAAATTGGAATTTTGACCATTTTACTTTCTTACATATTTTCTTTTGTTGTTTGTATTTCGAGGAAAGTTGGAGTAACCTTGCTGATTAAAAATTTCTGAATCTCCCTACTATACATCTTTATTGCACAATACATCTGAATCCACTCCATTATAAACCATACTACTTTCTTCACTTTCTTTAGCTTCGCCTCAGTCCTCCTCCGCATCCACACAAAGACAAGTGTTTCCTCGCTGACGTGAATGGTTGCCGGTACGACTCCCAGGTGGCCCCCACAGTGCGTTATATTGTTGTGTTTTTGATGCAGTGGCTCATTTTAATACAGTGTGTCGTGCCTTTATGTCCCCGCCATCTCGCTCCCGTTTGGGCTTTCCATCTCTATCCAGACCCAGTTATGGAGTTGAGATAAACATGCAGAATCTAATCTTTGCACAATGACGCGGACTGTGGCTCTTTTGACTATTATCGGGCGAGTTTCTTCAGTATGTGTGCAACCTTGGGGCTCTATGGCTACAGTTTTATGAGCATTGTTGGAGCGGGAGACAGATTTAGCGGCTTTAAAAGGTGCCATTTGAGTTTGTACAAAGCGCCCTGTAAACGCGGTTTTACTGTTCCCCAGGCTGAGCTGATGAGGCCTGTCCTTCAGAGTCTCACAATGTTTTACTGCATGACGGACACACTGCAAATACTAATCCCTGTCAAACTAACAAGAAGATTCTTAACGAAATATTTTGTGTTTGAGGAACAGAATTTAGATTTATCTTTCTTTATTATTATCATGTCTGTTGCATGTATGCTGCATATGGAACTAAATGTACCTACATTCCTGAAGAAATTTAAGGTGCACTATACAACTTCCAGCACCTGGTTGTGTCCATGAAGCTATACTAGAAGTTACTAGATTGCTTTCCCTAGAATGTACCACAGTACAACATTAAACTTGCTTATTGTTTAATGACAGGTGTTTTTACAATAAAACAATATGGTGAAAAATATGTCTTGTACTGTAAGAGGGCCCACCTCTCCACAGATCTGACCTCTAAATTGGCATGGTGCTTGTCTCCCTGAAAAAAGATATCATTCTGTGAAAAATTCCAGGCAAAGAAACAATATCTACACATTTAGTGGACCCTCCATCTGGAAAGTTACACAGAGCATTTTTAAAAAGAAATATCCGAAAGACTTTGTTGTTGTGACTAGGCCCTAGGTTTAAAATCAGCTCAACAACTTCATAAATTTCTGCTGTACTCCATCTCTATTAATCCAACCAACCTAGGCCACTTATGAATTGAATATCTTTCCAAGGAACAATGCGTAGTTGGATCAAACCACTGACCTTCGGGTTAGAGGATCATCATTTTGCCCAGTGCCAACTCCATTTGTCCAGTCAAAAATCGGAAAATGTCTAAATAAATGAACATACAATACAATTAAGTAAGTCATATGTATATCATTTCATCAATATCAGGTATTACAAATGATTAAATTACAGATTATTTCTGACATTCTGAGGCCCCATCCACACTAGTACGTATTCAAGTTTTTTGTTTTTTTTTAACGATCTGGTGCCGCCAGCTCCCATGAATTCATCTGAGTACGAATCTGATCAGGCACTGTGTGAACGCCTGAAAACGTTGATACACTGACGTAGGAGCTGTAGTTATGTCCTTATTGGACCATGTCACTGTGATTTGCGCCTTCCTGATTCGCTGGGTTTGTGACATTGGTCATGTGACGCTATTGTGGAAAACAGTTTAAACAAACCATAGACAAACAGAAAACAGTGTAGCTAAAACTACTTGCACAGAACAAACTCACCATTAGCAGAACACCCCTCTGTCACAGAAAGAACATCTATGTTCCAATGAATCGTGCCCTTTTTAAGTCCGACAGAAGATGAACCACATCAGAGCACAAGAAGCAAGCTGTTTTTTGAGTGCTTAGTTTATGAAAATTAGCCATGTGTTTTTAAATTTTGTTTCTGTAAAACGTAAACAAATATGCATAAAGCTGTGTGGATAGGGAAGGCTCGCGGACACAGAAACAACGTGCCTGGATTACAAATTGTTTCCGATACAGTGATTCGTTTCAGTGTAAACGCAATCTAAATCTCCCCTGCCTTTGCTCTCCATGCTAAGGCACTCCCCCTTCAGAACGCTATCACAACACAATTGGCTTGCATTTTTGCTAGTGAAAATACAGCACAGTGCATCAGGCTTATCAAGTTGCCATGAACAGTTTTGTATTGTGCTTTTATGTATTTATAAAAAAAAAATTAATTATAAAACTGTAAGGAGGAAGAATTTAAAATTTTTAAAATTACTGAAACATGCATGGATGACATCTAAAACCTCTTCAGCCATGTTTTTTATTATAACATGGTATAGCATTGCCTCTTTAAACTTGTTACTACAAACATTCATTAATATAATTACCCGTACACATTACCTCTCTTTATATACAGACTTTTTACAGATCCAGCTCTAGTTCTTCCAATTAATCTCACACCAGTTTTATTCTGAAAGCAAACTCCTGATAAACCCGATGACACTTTGGGACTTTGTCAGCCCCTGAAATACAATCTTCCATCTTTCTTTCTTCCTCATTGTACCTCTGCGCCTCCTCCCAGACACTGGCTGTTCTAACGGCCGATGTGGTATATGTGCACACAGGCTGGATTACATTTTTAACAGTTCCAAGGGCAGTCTTCCGCTCGTAAAAAAAACACGCCTCTACACCAACGCAGGTTATTGCAGACACAATCCTCTCCTGCAAGCCAACACTTCTCCAACATTCTCACATGAATTAAAATCTCCACATTTTTACTACAAAGATAAACATTGTGATAAGAAGGCAATCGGTGTTCACGGTTATGGACTGGGAGGCGTCATAGAAAGCCTGACGTGAGTTATGTCTCTTGATTGTCACCAGACATTATGCGAGCTCTTTGGGGCTAAATAACCGCCATCGTAAAGTATTGCGTTTTCCATGCCACCTTGAAGCGTCTGTAGGCATCCCTGCGTCATAAACAACTATGTGATTTGAAGTAAGTCCGGCCCTGCTTACCCGGCACCTTTTGCACCTAATTTAGAAGCTTTTAAATCTTGTCTAAAGTGTTGTTGTGTGAGAATTGCCGGCTTGCAAATGTCTTTTATTGAATGCTGACTCGGTGGTATTACTAGGCTTGCAGATATGGGCCGGTGTAATATGTCCCCATAGCTTTATCTTGTAATGGTGAAGTGTATTAATTTTCGCGAGTGTGTCAAGAGCTAGAATTGAGTCTATTTAAGGATTGGGGACGACTTGCTACTGATTCCAGGTTTTTCCGTGCAGGGAATGTGCAAAATGATGCAAGAAGTATAAGAAGTAGAGGAGGAGGAGGGGAGGGGTGGTGGAATATGCTTTTATAAATGTTGTGATTTGAGGAGTAAAGCCCACAGACTTATCACAGGCCATCAGCACCCGTGGGATCATGGTAATTAAAGAGGGGTCTGAAGTGGATTACTGAAAGTGGAATTGAAGTTTTTGTATTCGTTTGGAGTGGAGTTGACATATACAGTACTGTACATACATGGATCGTCATGTGTCACAGTAAGTAAAAAGAGAAGTGTAGTGGAACTTTGCATCATCTACATCGTCATAACAAGAACACGTCCAGTCTGGTTATTGTTAAAATGTCTTTATAGTTAAAGTGGTTGCACCCAATACTTTTCATATGTTATAAACGACCACTGCATGTTGTCTATATGTAATTATGCTTTTTAATTTATTCTCTACAAAACAGGAAGTGCACTGTTAGCATAGTAGTTGCTGTTAGTACCACTATGACACCAAAACTCCAAGTGCTTATAAACTCTTTTTTATAAACTGAATGATTGTGTTGATTGCATACATTAGTGAACTTGAAAGTAGACGTTAATTAGTAGGGGTGTGCAAAAATATTAAAATATCGATATATGGTATTGTTTAATGTGATAATACAGTATCGATATTGTGGGCTGCTGTATTAATATATATTGTCAAGAGTATTTTTAGGTATATTTTACTAAATTATTTAGTGTAAGAACTACAGTGGTGTTTTTCACACTTTGCACAAACTTAGTGGACTTTTAGTATCAGAGCCATGACTTAGTCTTCATTTTTTTAGTGAATTATATTGAATCGATTTGAAATATATCGTATCAAATTGTATTGAATCAAAAAGCGTCATTGTATCAATTCCCTATTGATATTTTTAGTTTTTGGTGGGGCAGGCTGTTCAGCTTTACTTTGTTTTTGCCATTGCAATAAATTAAAATGGGCAATTTACAATAGTTTTCGTTCTGAACCAGAATTAAACTAGACTAGAACCAACCAGGTCTAAAGCAGGACTCTAAACTCATTTTAGTTTGGGATTTTTTTCTCTCTCTAGGGGGGGACTAGATCAGGAATTGGAATATACTAGACGGTTTGCAAGAACACCAGAAGTGCAAGTTCGGGCACCAGCCAATCAGTGGAGAATCATACATTCTGTGTTGGCAACGATTCACGAGATTGAGGATTTAAAGTCAGAGCGAAGAGAATGTTTGGTAAATTTTATCAAGGGGAAAGACGTTATTGCCCTTCTTCCTACGGGATTTGTGAAAAGCTTAATATACCAGTTCGCCCCGTTAGCATTTCGTACATCATAATTAAATAGCAGCAAATGGTTAAATAAAAAAAGGACCTGCCTACCACTGAGTGAATGAATTGTAATGTTGCGAGGTCAGACAGTTTCCACAAAGTGAAACCGGCTGATGAATCAGGCTAGCTTTTTCTATCCTTAGGCCTACTGCTGTAATCCAAGTTGCTTTGAGGACATATATTTGCTTTCTTATTCTAATATGCCTGTGGTTTGTCTATAGGTCACTCAATACTGCTTATGCTGAACCTTCCATCCGCTGCATTGTAATCCAATAGATTTCCTCTATTCACCAGATCATTTATTACACTTACTCCACTATTCTTAAACTGCAAATAGGGTCTATTTTTACATTTCTTACTATTCCCCATTTCTTTCACTACCTTGTATTTCTCGCTGTGGGATATGTCTACCTATCTTTTATACTGATTTCATGAACTATTTTCCTTCAAACATGTGCTCAAGTCAATGCAGAACGTATTACGGAGCAAATCTTCTCTTTACAAGTACAATTCGTTCAAAGCCCTTCTAAAAATACATGTAACCGAATGCATAATAGGCGGTTTGTGCAAGGTACCCTGACTCCACTGTGAACCCCCCAGTGGAAGAACCAGCTCCTATTTTCCTCCATTCTGTGTCATTTGATTTGCACAGAGAAAGCATATCTCCATTGGCTTACGCTCAAATATAATAAGTCCATAGAAGTGTGGTGTGTCCAGCCATGCTAACTTTGACCATGTTATTTTGTCAACAGGCTAAACATTAAGCCCGCTCGCAAAGGCAGGTGAAAACGCTAGCATATTTTTTCCCTTTTTTCATTCACTTTTTTACACATACCTCAAATTGTGCTCGCAGTGGTGCGTCCAAAGCGCCATTCTGGAATCAAAGGGGTTTTCTTTGGCCTGATAAAACCTAGCGTCCACCTCTGTAAACCTGCTTTGCAATGGCTAAAATGGGAAGGGAGTGGTGCATTTCGTCGCTGGCTGCTGATAATGCCGTATGCTGGCTATCCGTGCGGTTCGGGGTGCTCCTGTCTTGCACGCCACTTAAGTGTGATTAATAACGTTCAGGTAGGATGCAGTGGTAGCTAGCAAGGTAGAGGGGGGAATTTGTGTCAAGATAAACGCTGGAATGACCTACTAGCGAATCGCCAGGTTTTTTTTTACGCTTTGGGCAGAAGAGAAGAGCGGAGAGGCAGATTTTTTTTCTTTTTTTTTCTTTCCGTTTTTATCAAACCCTAAACGGAAGACCACCAGAGGCTTGTGTGAAGGGAAAGAAATTACCGGGTGCAAAACATTCAACAATACGGCAACTCAACCCCTCCTCTACCTCCTCCGAGTCGCTCTCAATATTCCCCACTCTGCTGTCCCTATGTTTATCAGGTTTTGGGGGCACTGTATTTTGATGTCAATAAGCAATTTTTCTTGCCTGGTCTCCTGCCTGACCCCTTTAATCCATCAATATATTATTAGAGATAAAGTTTTGCGGACGCCTGCTGCAGTCACAAGATAAATGGCATCTCTGAAGTCACGCATTAAAGACTAGATTAAGGCCTTGTGACTGTCTTGGGTGCTCGTCGGTGCAGCCTCTGTCCAACCTATCACACTAAAGTGACAAGAAAGAAAAATAATGAAGTGAGGACGGGGAAAGGCGAGGGGAGAGAGAGATTTCTTACACACACGAGCGGGCGAGCGAGCGGCGTATGTGTCTTCAGTCCGGATTAGGAGGCATTAGACAGAGCCAGAGCTGCTGTTTGCTGTTTGTCTCGGCTCAAAAGGGAAAAGGGGATTTGAACCCACAACCTCTTTGAAACTAAAGGCAGAGACAAGCGAGGGAGACAATGGAGATAAGGCTGCGGCACAATCGCAAAGGACAGCAGGATTAGGAATATTGTTTTTGAAAGAGGAATCTTAAAATAGCTATTATCTCTGTGTCTGCTCTTGGAATATAGGCCTACTGAAAAGTATAAGGACTGAAATGTTTATATATTACAGTACATATTATATTATTATTAACATCATATTTATAATTAAAGCAATTATCACAATATTGTTAAAATCAAATAAACTGAGCATTAAAATCACATGTAACACTTTATAATAACTGCACTTTTATTAGCCTTACTAAAGCATGAACAAAGACTTAATTCATAATGAACAAAGAGTTTGAAAGAATTTAGATTTAGTAATCCATAACGTAACCTGAACTCCTACTGTAACCCCGTTAATTAAAAGCCCTGTACCCGATATCTTCCCATGTAGTCAAGTAAAATTGTGTAAAAGTTGTTTTTCCCAATACAGATATATTGTATAAACCGGTCTTTGAGGTCAAAATAAGTCAGCTGTGTGATGTAATTAGAAAGCATTTTATTGTACGATAATCAGGAAGTGTGCATTGGCATTCTAGTTGCTTTACCATCATGGTAAAGCAACTAGAATTTGCTTTACCAACAGTGTTTAAGAGTTCTGAGAACAGCTTTAACACTCATTGCAGTAAATAATTAGGCTGCTCAGAATAACAATAGAGCACTGTAAATCATTTAAAATGCGCAAGTTCTGTTTTTCATGTTTTTAAAACACTTAAAATCAGGTACAGTACGTTTAAGTAGTTATTAAGCCTGAATCATTCTCAATAAACTATTCATTATGACTATTATGACTAAGTATTTGTTCATGCTTTATTGAGAGTATATGAGGTGTAGTAATTATAAAGCAGTACCAAATCACATAATTTCTTAATTTTGAATGCCGTTTGATGTCTTGCCAAATTACTGTCTGGAGTCAATAATAAATGTACTTATACTAGATCATCTCAGTCATGATCTGTTACACCCACAATCAAACTACTTAATGACACATATTTGTTTTTTCAATCAACTTAGCAATCCATAGTAACAGCCTTCTGTAACTATTAACATTCTTCTCATGAGTTTTCTCAAATTTAAGAAGTCATCCTAATTTAAAAGTAGGTGCTTCTTACTCTGCATTTGATATTCCACATTTCCATATTTCCTGCAGGACTTTTTCTCTTTTCTGAATGTTTTTAGATCATTTTGAGGAGGACACATTTTAGCTGTGTAGGTATAACTTTCTTTTATATTTACCTCTGCAATGTTATATGAAGCGTGAGAATTGTATAAATTAGATTTAAAGGTCCTATATTATGCAAATTTGACTCTTGTGAACTTAAAGCAGTGTTATAATGTTCTTAACACCTCAAAAACGTACCTGGAGTTGTGTTTTGTTTCATTGACACATGTTTGAGAATCACTTTATTATTAGTCTGTCTACATCCCCAAAGCTCAAAATGCTTTGTTTCACATTGTGATGTCATGAAGTGGTAGATTTTAAGTTAACCTTTTTTACCTTTTACCTTTAGTAGAGACTGAAAATTCCAAATATATATCCAAATTATTCTAGTGCACGTTTACAGAGAATTACAGCATGACATCACAAGGTGGAACACAGGGTTTTCAATTTGAAAGAAGAACTATATGCAGAGTTTGTGTATTAAGCATGTCTGAATGAAACAATATATAATAGGTACCATTGGTGAAGTTTCCTCATTGTTACAAAAAATGTAAGTTCATGAGGCTGCATTTTAGTGCATTTTTACATTTCCCTTTCATAATTCTTTTTACGCCGAAAGAATTTCAGTTCTTACATATGTTACAACCTTTATAACCTCTCGTGTCCACACGCATTCTGAGTACACCCTGTCACCTGTCAACTATTACTCATATGAAGCTATTTCTCAAACCTTACAGCCTTTCTGATCTATGTCATAATGTTGTTTCCTCATCAAAAACATACCTGGAATTGTGTTTTGCTGCTTTCATTTCATTTAAGACCTTGCATATTTAGTTCTTCTCTCAAATAGAAAACACTCTGTTCACAAAGTCGAACAGAGTAATAAAGATCAATAAAGGCTTCCTCAAACATGTGTGAATAAAACAAAACACAACTCCAAGTATGTTTTTGATGAGGTAACAACATTGTAACATGATTTAAATTCACAAGAGTTCATTTTGTGTAATATAGGACCTTTAGCCTTGACACATACTTGAAAAGCTAACGTGCATGTAGCTGTATTATGTGACCATGTAGCCTTAACAAGCTAGCCCCAAAAGCTGGCACTAATAGACAGGATTACACATGTGCAGTGACATGTCTGTAGCTTAGAGTGGAGAATACCTGGACTAGCAGATATTAAAGCTATATCTGGTGGCACTTAAGTGGGACAGCTGCTTATGAGGTTCCCCCATGCACTAAGTCTGCTCGGGACACAGCTGATAGAAGCACAGGGGTGAGGCTAAATGAACTGAAGTGGATTTGAGCCGGACTTAGGCCTGGTTATCTGTGGGACTGAGTTAATACTGGGCTGGAGGACCACTGCTAACATGTGAATAACATGAGCTAACTCCTCCATAGTGATATTTTACATATTTAAGAGACTGATTCAGTATTTTTTTTCAGTACCAATACTCGATACTGATATTCCCATTCCTAGTTTGAAGACCCCCCATTGGGTAGTCACTGTCAGTCTGCCATGGAACTAACCTGGCTCACTCCAGACTGCTATGTGTGTCATGTTTATAAGTTATATACATTATCAATTTGGGATGTCTCTCGCTGAATGTGATTGGAAAAACACACAATGTCATGACAGTTTTTTAAAATCTGATCTGGCTGAAGTGCCACAACAGTAGAACAAACTGAAAAATGAAACTTTTGATACACAAATGCGCAAAGCACTTTCCTTCTGCAACAAAATAGTCTGTATTTTCATTAAAATAGGCTGAAATACGTCTGTCGGTGTTGGTGTTTGCTCACATCTCCTTTGACTTTCGCACAAACCTCAATACTGCTCTGTGATTGGTCTGTCTGGTAAAATAACTTTACAGTGAGAGGCTCTCACGGTGGATTCTCGAGAGTTTGTGAAAATATTGCAAAATCACAAATATCACGTGACGCCATCTTAATGTGCAAGGTCACCATGGAACAGCTGTAGTGTCAGAAAATGCTAACCCCAATTGTGGGCCTTTGCATGAGAAGTTCCTTTGTGTAAAGGTGGTGTTGTGAAACACAAATGTGCCCCAGTTCAAATGTGCTCATTTGGCTTTTTTGAAATGTGTTTTTTACACTATAAAGTCAAATTCTACCAATATATGTTCACCGTGGCAAGTTGCTCATGGCTGCAAATGACCTGAACAAAGACTTCCCCAAACTCAACTATCTTCTTTCTTCCACCATCTCCAAATGAAAATGCAGTCTCCATTGTATAAACATTGAATCTTTGTGTCACCATCAGATCTACAGTCACCTCTCTTGTCTTCACCTTTGACCCTCTCACTCTCTCTCACACTTTCTCCTCACAGGATGCATGCTTCACGGGTCAGACCCAACACTACCGGGGCATATCTCCCTCTTTCTCTATTGTGGTCACTCATTTTTATCAAATTTTTGCAGCAAAAATCAATGAAATCGTTTCCGTGGCGACTTGAGATAAAAGGCAGATGGGTGAATGGCGTGCTACACTAAGAACTCTGGCTAATTCAGCGCATTCATTTGGCCTGGCTTCGGAACACAAAACAGTCAAGGTCTCTCGTTTATGGACAATTATATTAGATCTGTCTCATTCCGCGTGTTTATCTTGACTTACGAGGTGAGGGAAAGCACGCTCCCACATTTGGCCCTTGATGTTTTTCTTTGAAAGCAAATATCTCCGGGCAGTTATTTAATTCGCTTCCTTCCATAGCGTCAGTCTGTACAAATTAATTTCCTTTTTGCGCACAATGGCCGCATTTTGAAGGTTCTTCATCTTTTCTCCCGAAGAATGACGGAGGATTGTTGCGCGATTTGAATGCACTAAATGAAAAAATAAAATTAAAAAAAAATCAGACTATATAGAGCGACTTTTGCTTTTCATCTGTGAAAACGCTCTTTTTATTCACTGTAGTTCAGGCCAAACATTTAAACCAAATAATAGTCTTCGTACTTGAACCGTGAGCGATCTAAAAGAAGATTTTCACTACGGTTTCGCTTGTTTCAACTCTCTTCAGTGTAATTTGTGACATTCAAATTATGATTTCTTTAATGTGGATTAGAACAAAGGGTTGTGCATTTGCAGTAAGGGCTCGGAACAATGCGTCATTATGGAAAGTCAACAATTGTGGTCTTTTTCAGGCTTTTGAGCTCAAGTTGTAACAGGTTGGAGGTCTCGTCTTTTGTCTAGAACATCTTCAGATCCAGATCCTTCACTCTCTCCCGTGAAACGCTTGTATAACATTGACCTTGTTTCTCATTAGCATATGCAATCAAAAAACGGCGAGCAACTTATTTCATATTCTCAATGGAAAACACAACCTCTTCTAATGAGCGGTGATATAACAGCTTTGGAAAGAATTGTGCGGCGAGTCAGTCATTGTGTAGCGTGTTTTTATGTATTGAAATGATTTTAATATTATAATTTCCCCAGAGGACTTTTAAAAGAATATTAACAAAAGCACTGGAGGAGATCATGATGTTTGGCAAGATGATATGTGTAAAGTTCCACTCTGCAATCGCTCTCAGCTAACTCCTCATAATTTAAATGTTTAAGATATTGTATTAGATCACAATATCTACATGGTTATGTTGGGAAAGGTTATTTTTATGTTTGACACTGTGTTGAAGGAAGAATCTCTAGCCATTTTTGTTCTTGATTTGTCTCAACTTACTGAAATAAAGTCATAATCTGTCCTTCGCTTGTTCAAAACTCTTCAAACTTCAAAACTTTTCAACTATTCAAAACTCAAAACTTCTCATAATACACCTTCATTTTTATTCATGTTTTAGTGTCATCATGCTCTAAGTCTCAGAAATCACTCACTCAATTATCCTTGGATAGTTACGTCATAGGTAGAAATCTGAAGGACTCTTTTGGAAGACTCAATGCCAGACTCGTTCCAAGCATTTGCGCAGTCTTACACAAAGAGTACATGCAAGGTCAAAGGTCAATAACCAATCAAATCCAGGATATATATATTTTACAGAGGGATATCAGTCTGGTTCTCACTCCCTCTGTCGCGCTTTGAGACAGAACCAAACAACCGTGCATTTGCTTTACATTAGTTTGGAGCTCATTGAATCTACAGAAATTCGCAATGTGATATTTTTTCATATCGTATCATCAAAGTTCTCACAATAATATCGTGGACCATCACAATATATCAAATTACAAGTCTCTTTGCTTAAATTAAGAGCTATGGTGCAGCAGTAGCTAAAAAAAGAGGGAACTATACATAAACAATGATCCTTTGCTCCATTTTGGTGCAGACTACAAGAAGAAATAACAGTTCTAAGCACTTTTAAGTCTTAGTTCTTTAGATTAAGTCTTGTCGAGGCATTTTAAGAGAAAAAAGTCACATATTAACAGTTTTGTTCGCAGCCTCCACAAAACAGAGCAATAAATATCGTACCGTGAGATGTATATCATGAAAATATCGTACAGAGAGATTTGGATATCGTTACGTCCCTAATCGTGAACCTCCCCACCATATCGTGAGCTTTCTTATGATATCCTAATAAATATCATACTGTGAGGTTCATACCGTGACAATATCGTATCATGAGACTTGGATATCATTACTAATAAGCAGCCATATTTGTTTTGAAATGGACGGACGATGCGTTTCCCTGATCGGCTAATCCACCTGTCAATCACGCCCATTGGAACTTGGAAAGATTCACCGTTAACCAGACTCACATCATTTTAAAGTGTTGAAGAAGTGTGTATTCTGTATCTCAGGCAAGTCCTTCAAATTGTACATCCTTAATATCATGTCCTTGCGAAATATTTTTGCAATTACTCAATGCACACTTGTGAATGGTCTGGTGTTGTGGGTCAAAAAATATCACTGACCTCTCAAGTTTTGACACAACACAAAAAGTACATATGATTGTGTATTTGTACTTGTGTATCTTTGCAGTGGTGACAGTACAAGTATTTCGCTGGACTTCTTCAAGGGCAGTTGGTCTTCCAGGAGGCGAGAATCAGATTAACAGCATTGGCTCAGAGCAGGGAGCCCAGCTAAAGCCATTGTAATCAGCCCTATCTGCCATGGCAATTTGAAAACAATGATTATTGAGGAGAATAATTATGCACATTGTCATATCTTCCAAAGAAATAAGCAAATTAGGTTGTGGACTTTGCGCCACAGCGGCACCATGGGAGAGCTGATAGCGACAGCAATTAGAGATGGTCAATACAGATTAGCCTGATCCACTCTAAACAGGAGGATTATGGTGAATGAAGGGCTGTTTATTTGTGGGCAGGTTTTTCAAATTATCACAAAGTTTTTGCATTGAAGTTTGGTGTGATTTGTACTGTTGAACCTATAACAAAGTACATCAAATTTTGTTATTCTGGCAATGCCCGCTATATATGGTTTAATGGCTCAAGATACCTTATAGTTTCTGAATGGACTTTAGCCACTAACTATTCTGCACATAGTTTAACTCTCAAACCACAAACCTCTCAAACCTCAAACTCTCAAATCTAAATTATACATTACAGTACAATGATAATAATTTAAAAAACGTCTTGCTTACTTTGTTTATATCCTCTTGTGTGGGTTCAGTGTTAATCAGTATAAAACGCACACAAATCAGAAAGGAAAAGATTGGGTTCTTTTAAAAAATAATAATAATAATCCGGTTTCAACCCATTAAAGAACCATTCAAAGAAGTCGACTCGTTCACAAATTTCACATCATTATGACTGGAGACAAATTTTCATTCCCAGGATTCCAACAACATGATTTAAAGGTGCACTGCGTATTTTTCCTGGTGGAGGGTCTGTCAAATGCTCAAATGTTACTGCTTTGCCTGAAATGTTTCATGGCATTAAACAAATCTTCATCGAGACCAAACCAGACCAAGTTACAGATGTGTAGAGAGGTGACCCCGAAAGTGTTTTTGAGCCTTTAAACGACCTGTAACTGAATGCATGTGCGGTAGAGCTGTTTAATGTCATACTGTGGAACATTCCAGGCAGAGCAATGACATTTCCATAGAAACTAGCAACGGACCCCCAACCAAAAAGTTACATAGTGCACCTTTTACATCTTTAATGACATACAATAATGTAGTAGCTCTCTGTGTACTATATACATAAAGACGATATCAGTCTGGTCACCACTCAGGTCAGTCTGGTCAGAGCCAAGGTAAGCAGATGACTCCACAAAAAGTACAGGTCACATCTGTGGAGAAGTGACACTCACAGTAAAATGCTTTTCAAGGTGTCTGTAGCAATAAATACCGCAGAAGCAAGTTCCTTTTTAAATGTAAATGTAAATGTAAAGTTTATTTTATGTGATTTTTAAATGTTTTTTTATTTTATTTTACCATGGCAATAAAACATATTCCGATTAAAACGCCTGTAATTAAATAAATAAAAGATAGATAATGTCATGTGGAATATTCCAGATAAAGCAAACATCACCATGAGACAAGCTCCACCATAAAAGTTACACAGTGCACCTTTAACCCATTCCATTCAGGGTTGGAGATGTTCATTTCAAATTAAAGGTGCATTGTGTAGCTTTTCTGTCAAATGTTTTCTCCGTGGAAATGTTATTACCTTGTCTGTAATGTTGTACAGTATTGTATTAAGCTTTTCTGTTATTATGCAGACCAAATGAGGCCAAGGTACAGGTCAGATCTGTGGAGAGGCAGCACTGCTCACAGTCAGAAAGCCTGTTTTTGTAGGTATTTTTAAGCTATAAAACCACCTGTAATTAAATAAATGTACGATAGGAGCTATTTAATGTCATACTGTGGAACATTCCAACCTAAACAATGACATTTCCATAGAAAAGTTACATATCGCACCCTTAATTTCATTAAAATCACCAAATCTAGGTTCACTTTTCTTCAAGGATATCCTTATTCATTAACCTCATTAGTCACCAAAACAAATAAGTGTCATGACGACCATCGCTATGCTCCACAGTGTAGCTTTAACCTCTCCTGATCACTTAATTGCAGTGTTCTGTCCCTCCCACTGCGTGTGTTGTGAGCCTGTAGTGCGAGGGGAGGTCCGGTTCTTTTATAAATGAATGCTTTGACACTTTAATAGCGGCTGCTCAGTGGCATAGGCTTTACAATTGAGCTCTCATTCAGTGCAGGGGGCTATGGGCTTGAGTTATGTGGCCCCTCCCCTCACAGAAACTCCCAGCAAGCCCCAGTGCAGACATGATGGATCTTAAGCGGTCATTTAAAGCTATATTGATGATATACTAATGAATCAAGCGTGGCATTAATCACACCGCAAAGACAAATGGAGAAGCCAAACTATGTTAATGATAAACTACAAGGAGAGAGAGGAAATTACATACAGCCATTTCATGCATAATCTTGAAAGATATTAATATTTCACCTCGCGCTACAAGTCCCTCCCATTTTTTTTCCGGTCTTTAGGGGCACAATCAAATTTCATTACCAGCCAAAGCGGCGTGATTAAAAAGGAGCAGAGCGCGGGCACGTGTCGGCTGTCAATCTCAGGAGGTCACGCCCACTTCATCAGTCACAAAGTCCCGCCCCCTGCCCTCACTGATGCTTGTCTATGGTCAGTGTGATGGGTCTGGAGCTGTCCGTCATGTCAGCTGCCCCGGGGGAAGGCTAAAGCTGGGCCCCTCAAAGACCCCGGCCTCAGATAAGGGAGATAAGACGGTGACAATGAAAAGTGGCCTTGCAGCAGGTGAAGGTTAGCTTTGTGTTGTGCTATAGGTCTGTGTTATTAGTTTTATTCTATTACAGCTGCAGCATGAGAGAAATGTGTTAGGTATCATGTTAACAGTAACATAATTGTTTTAGTTGTACTCTTTTCAAATTAAAGTGAAAGAAATAAAATAAATGAACCAGAGAACCAGATTAGACCATGCGTGAAATGGAATCTTCCACTAATTATTCTTTCTAAATAATGTTTTTGTTATTGTATTTATTTTATTTATTTCGTTGGGATGATGCATGTTAAAGGGCCAAACAATAAAACAAAAACTCATATATCCAAGAAAACAGACTCACACTATTGCACACTCCACATTATTGCACATTCCACATTATTGCACACTTCTCTCACTTCAAACAATGTAGTTACATGGAAGATAAATAATGAGGGCAAAACATACAATTAGTACTTAGACTTAGACAAACTTTATTGATCCACAAGGGAAATTATTTGGGCACAGTCTCTCACACATCACAATATATTATAATAACAAAGAGCAAACATATAAATGGTAGTAATACATTCTAAATAAGTAGCAAAAAAGAGCAAAGGACTGGAGTCAAACATAATTATATAAATGTAAATGTACAAGTCAAAATTAAATAGAAATGAATCAAAAATAATGAAATATAAAATGACAGCTTTATATAAGATGTATGCTTTTACAGATATACAGTTTATTGTAAGAGTGATACAGTTTTTGTTGCCACTGGTAAAGATAAGTCAACAGGGATTCTGTTAAGAAGCCTGTTATAAACCCCCGGTGCAGCAGTGGCGCTGTGCACGCTTCACCAACAATATAGATCTAGGCAAGGCAAGACAAGTGTGTTTGTAGAGCACAAATAATCAAACTTACACAAAGAAATGCCATAGTATGTTGAGGCAATAACATGTGTCATGAAAATCCATGTAAAATAAATATGTAAAAAGTTCAGCATTTTGTCTAAAAAAGATATGGCATGACTTCCTTTGTCAGAACTTTTCTCTGCTCCTGGGTTTCAGAGTATAATATAATCCAACTATAATAATAATCCAACTAAATATTTTATCATTTCAATCAGGGGTGAGCGATATGACTGAAAAGTTATAGCTGAATCTGTGTATCATTCGTTAATTTCTTTTTCAAAATAACACCAAAAATAAGAAAACAAAAAAACTATTTTCTTCATTATTTGTCTCCAAAACCAAAATGAAAAAAGGAATAATGATTAGTTTTTTCAGTTTTCAATTTTGTGTTTAAATGAATAATGAAAAAAACATTTAATAGCAGGCCATTTCCTGTTTCCGTGACTTAAACTGTGCTTGTCTAACATTTTAGGTGATCATGTTAACAAAATAACACTATTTCCCAAAAAATATTTATATGAAAGTGTATATGTACAGCTTGCACATGCTTACAGCTTGCACTTACCAGGATAGCAGTTTCCAGTTCTGCATCTGGTACATGTATGGCATAAGAAAGCTTTTAGAAATATTTGTGTGCATAGGAAAGGAAACTGGGCATATTTGATACAGTTAGCTGCACTAAATGGAAAATTACTGATTAATGATCTAACCATATTCAGAATTCCTTATCATCAAAAGGACGATCATGATTCAGTTTCTTTCGCCTTATCACCTGGCTATTTTAAATGTACAGTAGTCTTCAAAATAGCACCTATAGCATGCCTCTCCCAGTCTCCCTCTCTGTGTATGTTATCTGTAGAACATGTCAGGACTTGGAGAGGACTATATGCCCCATGCTGTAGACTCCTCTCAACCCTGTGCCCCACTGACCTACCCATAGTTCCACCATCTACTCCATCTCCACTCCTGTCTTCTCTCCTCCATTTTTATTTATTCATTAACTGCTTCCAGATCTCATGTGTAGTCTCCCGCGATCGTCTCTGATGCTGGATGAAAAGAATATTCTATTTTTTTGCACGTGTCATTTCCTTTCTATCTCCCTCATGACTTCTTAATCCATCTGAATGCATAGAAGATAATGTTTTGGGCCAAATAACATAAGAAGAAAGATAGACTCCCAAGGACCAATATCTTTATTGCTTGGAGGATAAACGGATTATGTCAACCGTTTTCTGCTGCTGACAGCTTTTCTTATTAACCGATTTTATTTTTAATCTGCCGAGGAAGAAATGGTGGTTTTATGTCACAATAAAAAGCTGGTCACATCTAATGCTGCCCTCGAACAAACAGGACTCAGAAATCCTCGTTGGGAAATTTCAAATAAGTTTAAAGAGGGGTTTTAGGCGGAGGGTGGGGGGGTCTGGAGCACGAGCTTGTTCCACTGTGGACTAAACAGATTTGGAAGTCCTTCACAGTTGTGAGCTGCGTTTTAAAAAAATATTTATTTCTTTATTTGTGCTGATCTCCGGAAAACGCCGGGTTGTGGCTGTGTGGGGCGGCGCACAAAGGAAATGCACATGCTTCATTTTGGACATAAATAGTCAGAAGAGATGAGAGAGGGAGAGCTTTGGGGTTTCGGAGATGTAGAATGTTTAAGATAGGACTGAATAGTAAATAATAACTAACATGACCACAATTGCACTAATAAGCAACAATGTTAAGAATATTACATAGCCTTTAGCAGTGGAGAATATGTACTGTATGTCACGGTCAATCCATGGTTTCACTTATAATATTTGAAGTGTATAGCTGTCATAAATGTATTTGCTGTAAACTATTGGGTCATCATATTTGACCCTGCAGTTTGATGTCAAAAGCTTTCATATCTGATGATGATTTCTCTTATTTCAGTCCTTTTTTTACCTCTCAAATCTTTACTTGTCAAAATGTTATCCAAGCAAATGTTATCTATTTTTCAAAAACGACATTTGTGGTATGGGTATTACCAATTGGTCCTATGGAAATTCTACATATTAGTGTAAAAAAAAAAGACCAGAAACAGAAATATTTGCTGTACTTAACCACAATGGCAGTTAACTAAACAATTTATAGATATGAAAACAACTTCTGAATTAAAAGTTTCATTGATTTCTATGCCAAATTTAGTTTAATATTGATAGATTTTGGGAATATGTCATCATTTATTAGGGAACTAGCCGGATATTAAACCAGATGGAGATTTTAAGATGCTAAATATTAAACTTGGTGTCATTCAGGACTATTCTGACGTTATACTGTAATAAGTTAATAGTACATGCATCTTAAAACGAACATTTCAAGATGCACATTTTCACCTCCACCTCAGAAATTAAGGATTTTGTAAATATTGGTTACCTCATGCTCATAACGAACCAAACCAAATAAATAAATCTAAATATTCAAATCAAAACACTGAAAAAAAAAAACCAAAACATTTCACCAAGTATCCAAAATCATTGCACACATTCCTTGTAAACTAGTATAACTTTGCACACCTCTGCAGCTTTTGTCTCATTGTTTCCATCGCCCCGTCCTTGTCAGGTTAGCCCCCCTCTCTTCTCAAACATGAGCTTCAGATGACTTGGGTCTAAAATTGTAACGCTCCAGCCTGTATATTCCCTGTATTTCCTTATTTGGACCTTCGGAGGGGCGTGTGGGGAGTACATGGGGGTATGTGGGGGTAGAGCAGCTATCATTAACCCCTTGAGGGCCTCGGCGCTGGCTGCTCCCTCATTTCATGCTCGTGATCTGAGGCTGTGAATTAGCCATCGCCCGCGGACAAGCCAACTTAGTTACCGGGGTGGACAACATGAAAGCAACACGCAGAGCTGCATAAAGAATCCACTCAAAAATCCCCCCCTTACCCCCGCCAGGACCGACCCAGACCCCTCTATCTCATCCTGGGGTGGGATGAGGGGTGTAAGGGGGGGTTCCTGGGTGTCGGAGTTACAATGGACAAATGGCAGGTTAAAGTGCATGTGGCAGGTTTTCACGTTTTTCTAATTATTACCAAAGGTGGCTAGTACTCAGTTACATTTACTTGAGTACCTTAAGAAACTGTACTTTTCAGAGTAGTTTTCTAATAGCACTTTTACTCCCACTTGAGTAACATTTTTATTGAAGTAACACCACTCAACACTACTAAAGTTTCAGTCTACAAGTCACAAAAGCTTTATGTTGACAATATGAAATTATGTGTGTTTCTTGTACCGCTCCTTCAGACATGATTTTGTTTTTTCTCATTTTTGTGTCCATCCTTTGAAAATAACTTTATGATCATCTTAATAATAACATTTTGAGCGTCATTTAATATTTTGTTCTTCAAATTACAGATTCAAATTCAGATGTTAGGTCCAGAAAGTTAAGTTATTCTTACTTGAGAAGTAGTTTTCCCAAATATATTTGTCCTCTTACTTTATTAAATTTTGGACTACTACTTCTATTCGAGTAATATTATTCTGAAGTAACATTAGTCTTACTTAAGTAACATTTTTGACTACCCACCTCTACTTATTACTTGGTTTGGTGGTTTGGTGGTCAGAGGTGGGGACTTGCAAGTCATGACTTGAACTCAAGTCAGACTTGAGTCACTATTTTTAGGACTTGAGACTTGACTTGATAAAATAGACTAAAACTTGGGAGTTGACTTGAACTTGAACATCATTGAGTTGGGACTTGACTCAGACTCGAGCCCTGTGACTTGATGCTTCTCCTTAAAAATATATGGTTTTAGAAAATATCTCCTTACAGCTGATACATGCAGTGCTTAATTTTACAAGAACAAATTGGATGTAACTGAAGTACAGCGAGATGGTATCCTCAAATGTACTACAGTAATATACAGTACAATACAGTAATATACAATAAAACAGAGGGAACTAGAATATGATCCTTCTATTTCAGTGCAGACAATTTGACAAAATAACAAAATAAACTAAATAAGACAAAATAAGTTATTAAGCACTTTTACGTTTTAATTTAAAAGAAAAGAAAAAAAAATGCATTTCTACAACTCTTATATAAATACTCATATATAAAATAGTACTATTTAGTTTAAAATTCAAATAAATTGCATAAATCAAAGCTATATTTTTGGTACTCGACTTGGACTTATGGGCCAGTGACTCGAGATTTGACTTGGACTTGCCTGTATTTGACTTGGGACTTGATTCGGACTTGATGACAAAGACTTGAGACTTATTTGAGACTTGCAAAACAATGACTTGATCCCACCTCTGGTACCTGGTATAAAGGTGAAATGTGGACAAGTTTTGGCGCTTTTTAAAATTATGGCTGATGGATAACTGCTATGGAATTATCTTTGTCCTATCTGTTGCCCATACCCAGGAAGAAAAACATACAAAAAATTCTTAAATATAATCACATGAAGTATATTTTAGTGAAATCAGTAGTCAAACCTGTCATATACACTTGAACCTTCACCGTGGCCATGCAGCTCAGAGTCAAAGTATTCAGATTTATGGTGTGATGGGGGAGTACATTAAAGCTTACAGTAAGTCCCAGGATCAGAAAAGATGCTCTGCTGAGGGAGGGGAAATTTTACTATGCGCACGCTTCTTCTTCTGCTGACACAGAGGAGACTTACATTAGCTGTATGGACACAAAATAATATTCAAAGCTATTTGAAAGTATGGACACAAAATATTAAAAGCAATCTGAAAGTAGCAACAATACAGATTTTTGCATTAATAGTTTTTGAAATTATTCTCAAGTGAGTGTTATTATTACATGTATATTTGCATTACAGAAAGACATCTGTGGCATATTTTTTGTATTAAGTTAAGTAAATTATCAAATCATACTTCAGTCATACTTTGAAACATATGTAGACCTATGTAACCATTTACATTTATGTTATTAGGTTCTTTTTTCAGACCAAGAGTTTGTTTTTCATACCTGATATTTTTGACTGCTCACTAGCGGTCTTCCTCAGAGTGGTCATGTGATGTTGATGTGTCCGGTCAGCTGATTTAAACAGGCTTTGGAGTTGTCTTCCTACTGCAGCAACATCACATGACCACTCTGAGGAAGAGCGCTAGTGAGCAGTTGAAACTGTCAGGTATGAAAACAAACTCTTGATCTGAAAAAATAACCTAATAACATAAATTATCGGAAGACCAAATGAACCTCAATGGACTGTAACCATTTACAAGTTTAAAAAAAGTATTACAATCACAACTGAACCTGTGTTGTCAGTGCTTTAACCTGCAGATAGAGGACACATACAAGTTAATTCTCAGTATATAGACAGAGCATGCCTCATGTGAAAACTCAGAACCTCCAGAATTCCCTCACTGAGCTGCAGAGGCTGCACTAGCGCTGATGCATGATTGCTCAGATCAAATCAGAGAGAGGAATTTTAAACTGACTGTTTTTAGTTGCAGTATCTGGTAACCCAATTTATGAGACTGCCGTGAGGCCTATTCTGTTTTCTGATTGGATACTCATCTCGCATATCAGAATACCCTCCCTTTAAATGTCCATTGCACAACAGGTTATAAATAGACTAATTTATTAGGTGTTTTTATTGGTCAAAAATATAAAATAGAATGCCTGCTTCCTGTGGGTGGACTTGCCTCTACACACACCTGACCTGTAAGTTTTTCTACTTGCTTGTATTCATTGAAATGTAGTTTCTTAGCTTGGAATGTTCCACAGTATGGCTGCTACTTATCTATTAACATGAAAAGTTACACAGTGGTGCTTTATGTTTTACAATTAAGCATGTAAAATGATCTCAGATTTCATTGTCTTTGAATACTAATATATTTTACATGACCAAAGCATGGAATCAGTGAGTTCAAATTCATCCAGATTTTTACTAAATAAATATAAATATAAAGAAATATAGAGAAAACCTATTTTATTTTTCTATTTAGTGTATTTTTCTACTATGATTAATATTTTATTATTGTTATTATTACACTGTATGTTGATTTTTTGAATTATGTTGTTTTGGCTACACTGTTCCATTACGACCTGTCACCCTTGGTAGCTTGCCACACCTTATTTAAGATGGCCAACCTGAACTCTCATTCTGTTTACCTGATGAAGGCTTAGTGCTGAAAGGTTGCGTGGTTTGTCCTAATAAATCTCACAATTTGCAAGTAAGACAGTGTGCAGGATTTTTCTCCATGTTCCTTGGCTGCTCCCTCTCCTCCAATGCACCTGTCTTAAGTAATTGATGTGTGAAATTATCGTTCTTTTACTAAACAAATTATATAAAAACAGTAATTTAACATTAACATTATAAATATCTTCCAAAAAAACATACACAAAGATTTTCCCTTGACTTCAGCTCTGCACCTTCAGTATTGAAAAGTATAATTCACATTCACATTTCCACCAAAGGGACTGAAACTTCTCTGTGCTTTATAAATGCAAACCCCCATAGCACAGATAGGAACAAGCCAAAGCCTTCCCCATTTCACCGTATAGCACTGTGTATTCCTGCATTCACTTAACCTGTGCGCCCATGGACCCACTGCACCACTGTCTGCTGCTGTATACAGAGGCATCCTGGTCAAAATATATGGGAGGATTTGAAATGGATATGCACAGTACAGCAGAAGATAGGATAACAAGGCGGTTTATTCAGTGGCTGATTCAAACTGATAGTAGGGTATATATAGACTTGTGTATGTGTGTGTGTGTGTGTTTTTGTGTGTGGTAACCATAGAGACGTCAGTGTCGATACAGAAGCAGACAGCTGTCATTATTGGACCCAAATTCTTCAGGAAATCATGGCAGTTCATACACAAGTGCAATCTCACCCATGTCTACGTTTCTATGGGCGTGTTGTGGCTTTTTATGCTTTGAGATATAAATAGAAAAATACATGCAAAGTCAGCCCTGACGTCTCATAACTTTTGGTTGTAGTATTTTTGGTGGTGGGTTATGTCTTTAAAATCTGGAGCTGTTGTTTCCATTGTTCCTGATGTGTTATTAATCCTTTTGAATGTGAAATGTTAACTTTGAATGTTACAATGTTCACACCACACCACCAATTTACCTGTCGGATCTGTAGGGAGGCAAGTCTGCTCACACTAAGAATGCACCATAATTTCCAAACTATAAACCGCTACTTTTTTCTTGCAGATTATTTGCTTGGCACATTGTCCATTCATGTGGTTTGGCAACACAGCGGATACGTGCATCTGTGCAGTTAACACATGGATCTAGGGTGCACATGAAGATGCAGCGTTAGGTAGCGATATAGTCAACGCACTAAAACAGTTTATCGCCGTGTGATAAAATAAGTTATGATGCTAAATTAACATTAGTGAGTTGGATACGTCTTACCTGTATGCGTTAAATGCAGGGGAGTGTGTAAATGATGAGAAGAAACGTCTCAGCCAGACATCCAATCATACCTGATGGATACACCTATCCCCGTCCCAGGGACGGCCTGAAATCTGCTGAAATCCTACAAAACATTGACATGATACAGGCAGGACAGTAGTTCTTTCTACAGGACACCTGCGCAGCAGAGTGCGAGGAGGGACAGGGAAAGACAAGAGATGGGGGTTATGCACCGAGGAAAATGCTCGTTTGATTATGTTTTGAACAGTTATTTTACGCTTCATGCACATACCCTCCTCATGGAAAACACACGAAGAAATGCAGATGATGCAGCTTTTAAGTTAAAGGCAAATTGATGTGACTGTCAAAGAAGGAAATAGAGCTGCTGCACGTGAGCTTAGCGATGGTGAGACTTCAGTGATGGCAGTGTGACGAACTGCAAGAAGACAACAAAAGCTTTCAGAAGCAATAAAAGCAGATGGTCCGAACTTGAAGACATGCACACCTGTGTCCTTTTTTTAAAAATTTAGTTGTTTAGTTTAGCTTATATTCAGGTGCGCTCATTAAAGTCCGGAAATTATGCTAAATACAAGATAGATAAATTAATGCCATACTTTTCATACACAGATTTCAGCAAACTAATAACGTCACATGAACACAAGCAGGCGGCTTACCCTTTACCAGAAATGTTACTTAGTGCACTAACAACCAAAAACTACACATCAGCCTATACACGAGAGCTCCTCAGTGGGTAAAGTGTTTGAAACCCACTCTCGACATAAACATCACTGGTCATCATTGGTTGGACTCGTAGGTTGGCGGTGCGATTCCAGCTCCCACAGATGATTGCTGTCACTGTGTCCTTAACCCACATCACCCCCAGTGTCTGTGTACATTGGTGTATGAATGTGTGTGTGTGATTGGATGAGGAAAGGCGCTGCATAAAAAAATGAGCCAATTTACCATTTACACACATAATCATATTTGATGTACACATGGACATCAGTCATTATTTGTAGTAGGTTTGTAGCTGTCACATACTGTACAGCACCCCTTCTGACCTTGTAGTAATGTATTTGACAACACTCAAAGTGATATGAATTTGGACTTAATTGTCACCAGTATTTTCAGATTATAAAAATCAAATGAGGCTGTTTACAGAAGCTAACCAGTGACTGATGGCTGTTATCTGCAGAGTGGAGTTGATGTAAAGCTTTGGTGGATTCACACTATCACCCCCAGTTTCCCCCTCCGCTGTGAGATCCGCGCATATCATTTGTGCTTTTAATTGCTGAACTTTGATTAAAAAACCCGCCGCCCCTAGTGCTCGGTGGCATTAGGCGTCGCCATATGTTCAGCCCTGCGCAGTGATGATCTGTGCATTTCCATAATTGTCTAGGCAGTTTTGAGTTTTGTTTTCCCAGCCCTGATTGGATCTGACGACGGAGGAGTTTGTCTGCGTTTGTGTTCCATGACCTTTAATCTTACACTTCCAGAGAGCTCCATCTATCACGCTTGCCACTTTGAAATCCGCTAATCTCGCCTGAAAAGTCTTTAGGATTACTCCCAGATAATTAATCATATTCAAAGCCAACGAAAACAAAACGTGTTTACATATCCCCGTCAACAAAAATGAGGGAAAACGCGCACGGAGCGGTGTTGATGAGTTTTAGGTGAGAGGTGAATTTGCATAACGGATATTTGGTTTGGTTTGCGTGTCATTTTTTATTCAAATTTCATTCAAAGCCATTTCTTTTGGGTTTATTTGGTTTCTTAAAGCCTGCAACCTTTCATTTGACAGGCTGTGTTTGTCAAAGGTATAATATCAACATCAGCAATATTCTTTTTGTGAAACTGTGATGAATAAACAGGACTCTTGATGTAGTATGATGCAGTACTTTGGTTTGTGAGCAGTTTATTTGATTCAGAATATATTCAGCACATTTTCTGTTCGGGCTGATCTATGTCTTTAAGTCAGTATGGTCATTTAAATAGTTGTTTATCTCAGGAAATCAC
This sequence comes from Boleophthalmus pectinirostris, assembly GCF_026225935.1. NCBI lineage: Eukaryota > Metazoa > Chordata > Actinopteri > Gobiiformes > Gobiidae > Boleophthalmus > Boleophthalmus pectinirostris. The sequence goes on along the minus strand of NW_026571473.1, from coordinate 25,897,685 downwards.
CACTTCATCATTGGAAGGACTTTGGGGAATTTGATGATGCATTTTCCTAAAGGTGACACAGTGTACAAAAGTCTAGTTCACTTTTTGTTGTTATTGTTGTGCACTACTACATATTAAGCAGACAGATCACTAGCTTGGTGATAGGTTGCAACTTGTGAATGAAATGTATTATTTCATTCATTCATCTAGAACTGGTCTACTTGTAATTATGCCTGTCACGATAATCATTATATTGACTTATTGTTCAATATATGAAAAATGGAACAATCGTTTATGGGGGTCAGTATTTATTGGGGGTACTTTTTCTTAATACCAGTGGGGGAAAATGTGTTATTTTTCTGTACTATGGTGAGATTTGAGCTGATAAACTTGAATAAATGACTTCTTTGACTGACCAAACCAAAGTATTTCATTATGCTATTAATTTGTTTCATGTCATGTTTGTAAAGGTATTACTTTTTGGTACAATCAGTTAGTTTAAATAAAATCTTTCTCATCTGTATTTTCTTCAGCAATATATCGCACTTCAAATTTTTTTTATCAAGGCAGGCCTATTCACTGAGACCATAGTCCAGCCCTTTTCAGAGAGGGGTCAGAGAATACACTAGCCTGATTCATCAGCTAGTTTCACTTCGTAGAAACCGCCTGACCTCGCAGCATTAGAATTCGTTCTCTTGATGATAGGCGTGTATTTTTTTTTATTTAACCAATCGTTGCTATTTGGTCGTGATATACAGTATGTAATGCGCCACTAACGGAGCTAAGTGATATATTAAGCTTTTCCCAAATTCCAATAAAATCACCAAACATTCTCTTTGTTCCGGCTTTAAATCCTCGATTTCAGGAATCGTTGCCAACACAGAATGTTTGGCTCTTCGCTGATTGGCTGGTGCCCAAACTCGCACTTCTGAGGTTTTTGCGAACCATCTAGTGTATTCTGATTCCTGACCTAGTCGCTGGAGAGAAATGAAATTGAGCAGAGGCACTAGGTGATACCAGCCTGGCTATGAATATACAGTCCTAAACATATTAAGTTTTGATGGAAACAACTTCATCAATAAAACAAGAGCTATGAGACATTGACCTATCGTCCAAGTGAGATGGTAAAGAGAGACAGGGGGTCCTTGGGATATTTTCATTCCAGTAAGTGTCCCTATCTTCAAAAAGTTTGCGAACCACTGAGTCTACCTTGTCAGACCAGCCAGTCCCTTTTACATTCTGTCTGAATCCAGAAGGGTCTGAAAGCTGACCATAAGGGCTTCAAACCTCTGTACTAACTTGGGATGGTCCAACCACATTCAGAACAAAATGAGATAAATAAGAGTTTGCTCCATGATTTGTTGATTCTGTCTTCTGTGTTGCTTTATTTTCTTTTTGTACTACATATACTTTTTATAGCTATAGATGTTTGTTTTGACACAAATGGACCATGAGTTTCTCTGACTGGTTGATCTGCCTGTCAATCACGCCCAACTCGAATCGAAAGGACAGCGTACGGCTCTGGGCCCACTCCGGTCTTTGGAAAGCTTTATCAAAGCTTGTAGTTATGACAGGCCAGGTAAGAGTCTACCAGTAACTTATGCTTTAAATTGTGTTCCTCTTGTAATTTCAACACGTCCTGACTGTATTGAGCGTCGAGCTGAAGTCTTGAGAACACAGGCGTCACTTTCCACCACTCTCCTGACAGAAAACTCTTAAACGCTTTGATGGCAGAGTCCTGGTTATGTTTTTGAAAAAGACACATTTTTTTCTATGGCGAAACGGTCGAAGAGAGAAAAAAACAGATTTCACTTTTCAATTACCCCCAGTCCCTCCACCTCTCCCCCCTTCCTCTGTACCCGCCTGTCTTTCCAATGGAGCCGATGCCTTTCACTTGGCCTCTCCTGCCTCCTATTCTCTCTTCCCTCTATCTTCCCAACCGCCACTTTTATGCATGAAACACAGCACCGGATTGAAAGCATTCTCTGGCCTTTCAGACAATGAAGAAAGGCCTTCCTCCGAGCTTTATTAGATATGAAGATCTACAATAAAAATCAATTTCTGCCCTCTTTATGCAGTTTAAATGACAAAGCCCCAACCCATTCAGCCATTGTGTGTCGGAAAGTAATTCGGGAGCCGTATACTTCCTGACCCGCGATTGCAGATTCTAATATGATACAGACCTCCTGAGATAATAGCAGGCACTTAATATGGTGTGTTGAGGAGGAGAGAAAAGTTATCTGGTATCTTTGGTGAGATAGATGGATGGGGGGCCAGCCTTAAACTGTTTCATGGGCAGAATACTAAGCAGGTGGAGATGGACAGCTGAGGCACGCTTCACTCACTCACACAAGGGCGCTGTACAGGGAGAGGCATCAGAGCATATTAGAGCATAGTGATAGTGTACAATGCAAATGGGATAAGCTATACGTTTTACCGTATTTGAATTTAAAGCCAATCAGTTCTAATAAATATTACTGTTTGGAGCTTTCTTCCTTGTTATAACATTGTTCCCTCATCAAAAACATGTCCAAAGTCGTTCTGAAATGGTCATTCATGTTTGAGTAATTTAGCGATCTCTCCTGGGTCTTTTTTGAATCCTCCTTACAGTTAGAAGTACAATTCTGTCCAATGCTCAGGCCACAAGCTTACATTACCCATGCTCCCACACGGCAGTTTTCCATAAATATATAAAAGCATCATACAAAACAATACACTGGAATTTCACAAACCTGATGCAACGTGCAGTAGTTTGTTGTTGTGTGTTGTGATAGTGTGGAGTGACTTAGAGCGGGGACAAAGGGGACATATATGACAGTACAGTAGACACATAGTGATAAATGACCTGATGGAGAACGCGGCACCAATAAAATCACAACAATGAGGGTAAAGGATGGTAAAATCCAAATTTTTTTTTTTTAAAAACCTCTTTTTTTTGTGTGTTGTCAAATGTATGAATGAGCTACATGGACACCTGTAGATATCTGTAAGTTGATCTTTAGACTATAACTATGTATATGTATTACGAGACAAGACTAGATACGATGAGAAAGAGACAAGATGAGATTGTGACTAGAGCCCTGCACATCCGCGGGACCCGACGCAAAACAGTGTGGACACATTTTGAAGGTTCATTGCAGGTGTGCCAAACTAAGTGAAAAGCAAAATATACAAATGATTCATACATGCCTATCGTACATAATTTGTGCTGGATATTTTATTTGGCATTGAACATTTTAAACAATTATCACTGAATTATTAAATTAAACCTTTCCGCATCTCCGTGTTTGATAGAGCTTAAGAAAGCGAACGTCCCCATCCTGCGGGACTTGCGGGCGGGAGTGGAACAAAGTATCGCAGATGCGGGCAAGAGTTGGACCGGAAATTGCAATTCTTCCCTGGAGCTGGACTGAAAATTCTGTCCCGCGCAGGCCTCTAATTTTGACATAATTTAAAATGACTGTGGTTCACTTCCATTTTGGACTTATTGTTTATTTGGAACTTATTTTACACTTTTTACATTTATTTTTTTTACAAATTTCACTTTTTGTAACCATGACTTCTCAAGAGATTTATCTGTTTGTCTATCTATCTATCTACAAATAAGTAAACATCTCTTTCCTCATCATCTGGTATTTTTCTTAACTCTATATTATTACTCACAAATGAAGCAAGACCAAGTAACAAGACCATGATCTTTAAATCAAGACTATAAACATTCTTTGCTTAAGTCTTTTGAGAAAACTCTTGATGTCTTATTAACTAGACTTGCTACGTGTTAGGACATCATTAATAGGAACTATGCAGTTAAACAGTTTAATAAAATATTAAGTTTTAATGCTTGAATGGATCCAGTTTTCATTTCATTAGCTTCTTGCAAACTCATTAACGACGGAAGGCCAAGGTATATTTATTCTATCTAACGAACAGCCAAATAGTTGAATTAAAAATAAAATCGATGTGAACTTGGACCCTTTGAAATCTACACTGGCGTTTTTAAATCTCAAAATTGTATTACCTTAACCCTCACTGTGCTTTGCAGCAATATAGCATTATGTAACTTTGCATTCAATTCAAAATACATTCACGGATGTAGACTTTCCGGGATCATTCTCGCCATAACGCAACTGATCTTTTCGAATAGGCGTGTAAGGACGATAAAGATAGAAGTCAAAACAGCAAAATTTGTCCAAAGTTGTCACTGTACTCAAACTATTCGCTGCTTTCAAGACCCCCACCATTCACCGTGTGTTTATGTTTGTCAATTCACATCACTTCTTTGCCATCGGAACAACACAAGAACGCATCCATCTGGCCTCCCCACTTGAGTTTGAACCAAGCTGGTCCTATGTCACCACCAAACTCCTCACAATCGATGACACTTTAAACCCGCCAAGATGAACGATCCATGTAGCCGTAATGAAAAGAGTGTTTTTTTTTTCATTCTTGTGTGATGGAAGCATGGATGAATTGGCCTGGTTGCTTCACATCTCCAAGGGCGTGAGGAAGAAATATTGCGCGTGACTTCTTTGCCCTGTCTGACAGGTGTAAAGCAATTGTTTCATGGCAGGGTCTTGACTGGAAGACATTTCAAATAAAAAACTTCAAGGTCCCAAAGTCATTTGTTTGTGTCAAGAGAGAGCGGAAACCAGAGAAGCAACAATAAATCCGAGGAGGATGAAGAAAATGACAATATATTTTGGAACGCGTTTGGGGCTGCTCGTTTTGTCTGGGATGGAGAGCTCATTCAGAGACTAAAAGGTGGAACTAATCTGCCTAAAAAGACTACAGCGCGTTTGTATTGTGTGGAGCTGAGCCGACCTCAAGAGGACAGGAGTAGACAAGGGCCTATGGGGAGAGGGAGAGTCTCCTTCAACTCCGGTAGACAAGGCTGAAGAGTGGGCGAAACAAAAGAGGAATTAGAGAATCGAAATATGGGAAGAGACATGAAGGAGCTGCACCTGATTTTTACTGTCTTAAAAACGTGAAAGACAGACCTACTTACCATGTTAAAATGCTGTTTCCTCATCACAAATATACCTGGAGTTGTATTTTGTTGAGTAACCCTTTATTATTACATCTCCAAAGCTCAAAAAAAATTTATTTTCCAACTTGTGATGTCAGGAAGTGGTAGTTTTCAAGTTAACAGCTACCTTTTTACCTTTTATTTAGTATCATTTAGCTATTCCAGGGCTGAAATCATCAATCAAAGTGATTCTAGTGAAGATATATGGAGCTTATAAACAGTGAAGCACTTCCTGTACTACATGACATCACAAGGTGGAACAGAGTGTTTTTTATTTGAGAGAACTCAGCTTAAATATCCAGTGTTTTTGTGTTAAATGTGTGAATGAAACAAAACTCAACTGCAGGAATGTTTGTGATGGTTGTGAAGGAAACAACATTATAATATAGATCTTTACTAGGGGTGTAACAATATCCAAGTCTCATGATACAATATCGTCACGGTATGAACCTCACGGTACAATATTTATTGAGATATCATTGGAAAGTTCAAGATATGGTGGTGAGGCTCACGATGTAACAATATCCAAAACTCTTGGTATAATATTCTCACAGTATACATCTCACGGAACAATATCTATTGCAATATTTTGTGGAGGCAAACAAAACTGTGAATATGCAATTTTTTCCTTTAAAATGCCTTGAAAAGACTTAATCCAAAGAACTAAGACTTAAAAGTGTTTAAAACTGTTATTTCTTCATGTAGTCTACACTGAAATGGAGCAAAGGATTATGGTCTATGTAGTTCTCTCTCTTTTTTAGCTATTGCTACACCATAACTCTTAATTTAAGCAAAAAGACTTGTAATTCGATATATTCTGATGGTCCACGATATTATTGTGAGAACATTGATGATACGATATCATGATATTTCAGTTATTGTTACATCCCTAATCTTTATATCAAGGAACCACTTGTACATTCACACACACATTCATACACAAGTGTACACAGATACTGAGGGCAAAGTCGGTTAAGTGTCTTGCCCAAGGAGACAACAACAGCATTCATCTGTGGGATCTGGAATCACACTGTCAACCTGTGGGTCTGTGAATCTGACCACTCAACCAGTGTTGTTTATGTCGAGAGCATGTTTCAAACCAGCAACCTCTGGATCACGCACAGATGAACACTCTACCCACTTTTTTTTGTTTTTTCAGCCTCTCAAGAGAAGTTACTCAGCAAAGTTAACCCTTTTTTGTCCAAGGCAAACGTAAACAATCTATGAAAAAAGTCAAATTTCTCATGTGGCAATCTTATCTTACAAGATCTTGTAGCACGAGATCTTGTCCCGTCGTTACTACCCTCATAGTCAAGGATTGTAAAGTGAAATAGAAGAAAACTAATTACATTTGTGAGTTAGCAGCAGGACTGAGAGGCCTTGCTGTTCCTCCTTGACTGAACAGTGTGGACCTTGAAGGAGGCTCTTTGGCACAAATCCTGAGTGGCCCTGGAGACACAGCCCAGCGCTCAGTAAAACAAAGATGTTCTGAGCTAGCTTAGCCATTATCGCTCCACTGCACTACATCTCCCCCGACGCCATATTCAAACCAGCCCCTATTTACGCTGCTTTTTTATTTATTAGGCCATTTTTGCTTCTTTTCCAGGGAAAGAAACGCTAAAAGGATTACGTGTGGAATCACCAAAATAATTAGTGATGCACGCTGTGAATGGTATTTTCTGTGAATGTTTGTGGAATTGTAACAAGAGTATATTTATTCAAAAACATAAAGGGTTTGAGTTCGGAAGAAGACAAAAGGAGGATGGTCAAGTTACTTTGTGTTGTGGATCCTAGAAAAGCAATGAAGGAGAAAGCAGGATCAGTTATACCAAACAAAGTACAGTAAAGATGATAGTATTCAAACTCTTTTTTGCACTGCTGTACTAAGGACACCTCCAGCTTAATACTTGTTGACATTTCTTAGAAGGTAGCTCAGTGTCTGACCTGCGCCGTGCAAGGTTACAATGTGCTACAAAAGAACCAGGTAACACTAGAAAGGACAATGTAATGTGTTCAGGGTTCATGTCACCAGATCCCTCACTGATGCTACATGAATTTCTCCTTCGTCAGACAGAGTTTTGTGTCTCTTTTTTGGTGATCACAACATACTCCATTACACTATACAGTCCCAGACCTTTTCATTTTTTGATTTTATGAGATGTTAAATTTGAAACATGCAAAACTACGTCTTCATACCAAATGTCTTCTGACAATCTCTGCCTTTAGAAACAAAAAATCATTGCATATACTTGTAATATATCTGCTAGATCTTGACTGTACACCATCTATAGTTGTTGTAACCACATACTAATACTAGGGATGTAACAATAACTGAAATATCGTGATATCGTATCGCCAAAATTCTCACAATAATATCATGGACCATCACAATATATCAAATTACAAGTCTCTTTGCTTAAATGAAGAGTTATGGTGCAGCAATAGCTAAAAACAACAGAGGGAACTACATAGACCATGATCCTTTGCTCCATTTCAGTGCAGATTACAAGAAGAAATAATAGTTCTAAGCACTTTTAAGTTTTAGTTTTTTGGATTAAGTCTTGTCAAGTCATTTTAAAGGAAAATGTAGCACAGTAGCCTCCACAAAATATCACAATAAATATCATAACGTGAGATGTATATAGTGAAAATATCATACAGAGAGATTTGGATATAGTTACATCTCTAACCGTGAGCTTTCCCACAATATAATATGTATATTGTTACTAATACTGCTATTATTATTTAGGAATACTGCAATACAGTAAATTTCTTGCAATTTGTTTCTGCAGGATTTCTTGTGGAAGAACACGCCAGAAGATCAGGAGAAGACCAATCAATGAACATCAAAAAGCCTGGTGAGAGTAATAGGCCTCTATTATTAGTTTGCCTACATCTCCAAAGATCAAAATGCTCTGTTCCACCATATGATATCACAAAGAGATAGTGTTCCAGTAAACAGCAGCTTTTTATCGTTTGTTTAGTAGAGATAGGAGATGCAGAATTCCAGAGCTGAACTCATCCAAATGATTCTAGTGAAGCTGTATGGAGTTTAAAAACACAGTGGAGCACTTCCTGTATTAATCACGTGACATCCCAAGGTGGAGTGTGCTGTGTTTGAGAGAAGAACTTAGCCTTAATATAAAGGATTTGTGTGTTAAACTTGTGTAAATGAACCAAAACTGGACTGGATATCTTCGTGATCAGGAAACAACATAATAACAGAGATGAGAAAAAGCACAATACGGGCCCTTTAACTTGGGCACTGTGAGGCAATCATGAAATTTCACTTTGTGCATTGTGCAGTTAGCATCTGCATTCCTCATCTCACCCATTTCCACTGTTTGTTGTCTGGTTGCATCACATCCAACACGCTTTTCCCAGAGGTGGCCTCCAGCTGTCACTGCATACAACGTGCTGATAGCAATAACACTTGGAAAGAATGGTCAATCGTATCCATTATATTCTGATGATAAGGCTCTGCAAAGAAAAGCAACAATGTCAGTACAATGCCAAGTGAAACCAAGCTTTGAACTACTTTGATTTAGCAGAAATAAATGAGAAAAAAACACACTTGCAAATGAAAACAATCCCAAAACAATAAGCAGAAAAGATTGAATTAGCGCTTACAAAACAGCTGAACACAAGCATTCATCGGCCAAGCGTTCCAGTCATCCTCGGCGCCTTTGACTTTAATTTGATTTCCCTTAGATCAAGAAAGCCCGGTGATGTGAAGAGAAAGGCGCGTTTTGAAGAATAATCACTGCGTTTTGCACTGATTTTTCAACAGTTGTCTGAAAGCGAGCGGTGAATCGGCAACAAAGAGCGTGATCCCGATATCAGACGCCTCATTCATGTGCGTGAAAGGATCGGAGACAAAGTGGGAAGCACAACAAATTCATTCGCGAACATGATGGGCATCTGCATGGGCCTGGATCTTATTGCCAACGTTAATTAGATTCTGTGTACAGGCATTGCATACAAACGGCCTGCTTCGCTCAGTGTTTCGCATCGATGTTACTATGTTTGCTGCACTAACTGTGTGTTAACTTTGATTTTATCTCATTAGGGTTGGCACTTCTTCATTGTGGATATTTTCAGCATCCATCTTTCTGTTGGTGTAGGGGCACGGCATACTAAAAGTGCATGTAATATATAATTATGTGTTTGTGAAGATTTTGACCAAGAAAGCAATGCCAACATGATGCCTCGAAGTTGTTCCATGAATTATAATCTAGAGATGTGGTTCTCAAACTTTTCACACCAAGTATCAAAATTATGTTTGGCCTTCCAAGTACCACCACGCCTTAATCTGAAATAAGGTCTGAATTAGGGCTAACTGTGGTTTTAATTGAAACTAAAACATGGATAAAGTAGTTCTAAATAACGAACATTGATTTCTGTCTGTAAGCAAATGCTCAAAGTACCACCAGAGGAAGACCACGTAATATCAGTGGTAAAAGTATCACAGTGCTGTCTGGAATGATGGTCTCTGTTTGCACTGTGCTATAATATTCTCTCAGCATTATTCATTATTGACTCTTCTGACATGCCAGTAGAATATCTGGCATTATTAGTAATGTTGGCGCTACATATAATTTGGTATCTGCTTTCTGAATTGAGAATAAGAGTAATAGTAACATTAGAATGACTTGAGTATCCTGGCCCCAGTCCAGTGTTTACTGACTTTAAGCTCCATGTGAAGAGGCTGTGGTGAAGTGTGAGTGTGAGCTCCAGCTGCACTCGCCTCTCCACAAGAATCAAAGAGGGTATTAGACACCGGGGTTATTCCCGACACTGTGCTGCAGGCTGCCGTTAATCTGTGCGCTTTGGAGAAACGAGGTTAGTTAAGCATTTTAATGGCCCTAGCCCTGTGATAATTAGGCCTGCCCTGGAGGGAGCTCTGGGGGCCACTGGGGCCTTGAAATGGAGCCTGAACTAAAGCCCTGCACACACAATGATCCACGACTAATGCCCTCAGTAAATATGCTCCTCTCGCAGCTCTCTCTCTTTCTCTTCAAACTTGTAAAGGGCTGTTTGCCTTTCTCTGCCTCTGTACATATTTATGGAAGTGGCACTTGAAGCAGTCCAGGCTACATCCATACTAATGTGTTTTCTATTTTAATATGTGGAGGGGGAATTATACAGTAACACGCCTTTGAGGGTTGGAGGAAAGAACTACTACTACTACATTAGAAAGCATTACCCTACATTGAAAGTATATTTTACATTCAGCATTCCTTTACAAATTATAGTTCTTAAGTTATTTGTATAGTTTCATATTTGATTACATATAACAAGTATTTTTATTGCATTACATTTGACTTGTTTTACTTTATTAGATCTTAACAACTCTGGATTTGGGCTTGAGACTAGCTCAGGCACTTAATATGGGCTGCTTTATTGCTGTTCAGAGCTAAAATGTATTTGTAAAATTGTGTATTGCTTATAGTGTAATTGGTTTGTCAAAGTTGCATGCCACCGTTTATCAATAAAAATTAAAAAGTTCCGATGACACCACATGACCACACTACACAAAAGCATATTAGCATGAACAAAATGCCTTTTAATTTCATTTCTCGCCCCTCTCCCCCTGCTCTGTCTTTGGAGAATGTCATTGTGTCCTGTTTGATGCTAACACAAAGCATGTACAACACAGCCTTTAGCGCTATACTTTGGCGTTGTGTTAGCGGCACAGTCACCAGGCGCGGGGGCCAGCCTCTGTTGTGTTTTGTCTGAGTGGCGTGACCTTTGACCCCGCCGCCCCTCCGAGAGGCCCCTGACTGACTGATGGGACGTTCCTGGAGGGATAGGAAGTCTCTAAACGGGGGAGCAGATCGTTCTCTTCTTCTCTGCTCGTATTGTCTGCGGGCACAAAGGCGCGCGGCTCAGTATCGCCTTGAACTCGCCGCTTTAGTCTATGTCGATACAAAGAGAGGCAGAGACAAACGCCGGAACACAATTAAAGCTTAAATGGATTCATGAGGATCAGATGGGACGGGGGACAGGGCCGTGAAGGGTTCATGCTTGGATGGCACTTACTCAAACTGTACTTTTATGAGTTTCATATTGTTCCTAATGTTTCTTTATCACGACAGCTGTGGGTCAGTAGAGGACATATTAAAAAAATACAAAAGTTGTATTATGATCTCTAGCAGTAGGAGGTCATCTTGGTACAATGCTGCAGGCATATTGGCTTCCTTATCATGGAAGGAATAGAGGTCTTGAACAGCTTCTAAAAAGCTTGTCCAGACCTTGAGGTAATAATATTTATAAGTAGGGGTGTAATAGTACATGTATTCGTGCCGAACCATTTTGGTACAAGACGTTCGGTTTGGTTCAGGGCTGTGCATGAGTGACTTCGCACAATTTGTGTGTGTTTACATTCCACCACTACATGTGCAGCTACTCATGAGGGATCTCGTCCGTGATTGGGGTGGCAGTGTTTCCCACAGCGCTTTATAGTTAGGGTGGCCGCCTTGACAACTACTGTATTACCCCCCGCTTTGACGATGTCCCTACGAACCATGTTAATCCTCGCAAAACTACAGTCATTGCTTATTTGAGAATATTTACTTATTAGTATTTCTAACTTATTAGTATTACCAAGCAGCACTTTGCATTTATTTTATTTTCCCATTTGTGTAATGTTGTAATGTTGGTTTAATAAACACACAAATAAACAACAAGAAAATGATTTTGCATTTTGTTCCCATACTGTACCGAAAATTAACCGAACCGTGACCTCAAAACCGAGGCACATACAGAACCGTGATTTATGTGTACCGTTACATCCCTATTTATTAGTATAGTAATATATTGTTGGTTGACTAAACGTGATCATCATAACTTTTCTGTAGGATGATATTAATTTTAGACCAGTGGTTCTCAAACTTTTTATCTCTCCAATGCCAACATGCAGCACACATACACACAATATCAAAAATCATTTTCTTGCAGCGAGGAATGTGCAATATGTCTAGGGTATGGGAAATATAGTTGGATTTTTTAAAGGTGCATTGTATAACTTTTCTGGTATAGAGTCTGTCATCTGATTTTAGAGCTGTTATTGCTTTGCCTGAAATGTTCCACAGTAGCATTAAACTTATCTTGCATTTATTCAGTTACAGGTGTACATGTAACTTGGCTTGGTGGTGTCACTTTTTTGTTTCTGTGGAGTTAGATATGTGTAAGAAATATGTTAGGTATGTGGAGCATTCTGGACAACATAACAACATCTCCACGGAGACGAGGAGGTAACGGACCTTCCACCAGAAAAGGTACACAGTGCATCTTTAAATCAAATATAGATATGGTGACAATTTTCTATGCAGACCCACTAGGCTAGATCAGTCAATGCAGCACAGATTGAGAGCCCCTGTTTTAGACAACGCAAACACCCAGGTCATTCGCCGCTAACTGCTTCCTGTTGATGTTTAATTCAGACTCTGTAGTCCTTGTGTAGGAGTTCACGCGGTCAGATGGATGGAGCGTCTTTGTGGAGGTCTTCTCTGAGTTCTTATGATTTATTCTTTAGCCTCTAGAATGCATCCTGTCATTAAGTTGTCAGAGGACAAGTTTGAGCGGAGGTGATAAAGTTGGGATGTTTGACAGCAGTTGTTTGGGTGCTGTTTGACTGACACTTGGCCCTCCAGCCGCAGCAGACACACGGGGTTTCCCAGGGACTCCACTTGTTTGGCTCCAGGACCCTTTGTGCCCATAGTATCTTCATCTGAGCACACCATTTCTGCAGGCCAAGGTGTCAGACATCCGTTAAACCTGACAGGAGTGTGCGTTCTGTATTTGTGTGTGTGTTTTGTCATTCGTTGCTCCAAGGACGACCACAGCGGAGTCCTAGTGCAGAATGAGGGGCGAGATGGATGCTCTGGGAACATAGACTATCATTAAGGCTAGCTGAGCGGAGCTTGATTGATTTGCTGAATCAAAGTGGCTGGATGTTAACATAAAACTCGCAAATGGCTCCAATTTAAATATGTTACTTATCAACACGGCACAGTCCATCAACATAAAAACCCAGAGCACTAGAGTTAATTTAACGGAAGAAGGGTGATTTTTCATTAGACGGTAATTAGATGGTATTAATTGCAAAACATCGGCTGTGACATGTGACAGGTGCCCAGGCTGAGTAATGGCTCTGGGTTCTACAATGAATCGAGCACATAGAACTTTTACATACGGAGCACATCTGGGTCATTTTGTTTACAGAGTCCTGCCAATGTAGGCGGGTGAAGTGACTTTTTTAATTGTTTCAGCCTGATAACCCAAGTAACTAAAAGTGTCTAGTATCTGGATAGTGGGAATCCCAAGTGTTGTTGTTTTTTAGGACTATATATGGATCACAAATAAGCTTGACTGTTGCACCCTTGAGAAAAAAATAATACAAATGATTTTATTTTTTTGTATTAGTTTTTGTTTTGTTTTGTTTCTCACATGCATGCATACACTCTCCAGATTGTAAGAGAATCATTTCCATTTCTTGTCTCGCATTCACTTTTTCATTGACAACCACACTCTTATTCATACACAAACAGCACTGGAGGCAAACTGGGGAAGTGTGTTGCCTAAGGACACAACAACAATTCGCACAGCTGCACCACTGTGGCACCTGGTATTCCCAGTGATCTTTCATCCAAGTACATACAGTACCAGGCCCAACTCTGCTTCGCTTCTGACGTCAGATGAGATTCAAAAAGGTGGTTTTGTTAATTTTATGCACATTTAATTTTGTGTTTAGTCTTGAGTTCATGTGCAAGTATGTGGGTAAACAATTGGCCTTTCATGATAACACATTTTGAAGTATTGTGACAAACTGTGGAGATGATAAACGATACTATTGTAACCAAACTGTAACGCAGAATTATTCCGAAAACAGTATTCTAAATGCAATAAAAAATATGAGCTGTAATAAATAAATAAATAGCATAATGCAACACTTAAATAGTTAGTATCTGTAATGACATATAGAAGTTTGTACAGCTCAAATATCATCATAGCACAGAAAAAGAACCACAATTTTCCCAGTAGTAAAAAGAAAAAGTACCCATGATAAATTTTGAGCACCAAAAAGTCTAACATGCATGAATAATTGAACAAAAGTTGATTTATTTATCGTATTTATCATGACAGGAATAGTAACAGCAGCTCAATTTTTAGAGCGTTTGTCCACCAAGACAAAGGCTGGCAGTTCGAATCCCGCTCTCGACATAAACATCACTGGTTGAGCGTTCACATACACTGATAGTAGTGCAATTCCAGCAGAAAAGATGAACGCTGTCGTTCTGTCCTTGGGCAAGACACTCATCCCACCTTTCCCCCAGAGTCTGCATACATGTGGAAGATTTTTTTCTAGACGCACACATTATTTTATATTTTTTTGCTGGAAATGCAGAGTCTAAAGCTTGAATACTGCATAACACGGGACCTTTAAATTTCCTCCAAATACCTCCTTGAAAAGCTCCCATTCAATATTCAACCCAACCAGTGTCAGTCAAACCCATACATAGTCCTGCATGTTATCCCATGTGTATAATCTTAACCCATGTCCCTCTGTGTCTTTTGTCCCTCTTGTCTCGCCATATTACCTGCTCTTGTCTCGTCACCTTTCCCATTTTCAAGTCCACGTCCTCCGACAGTCCTGGGCTGTGCTCGGAGCGCCCCCTGACCCTGACTGTGTCCCTTTCCCCTTTCTCCTTTATCACAGCCTCCCCTCCCTCTCTCCCCCTCTCCTTCTCTCCCTGCTTCACCGTGGGCTACTTAAACCGTCCGGCGCGCTAACTGAAAGGTCCTGCGGTTGCCGTGGGTGATTGCAGCGTCGAGCAAAGAGACCGGGATTAACAGCGACACTTGATAAAGGGTTCAGAGGTCGCCGCAGTGATTATTTGCACTCGCTACTGCTACTATACAGGACGTGGGGTTTGGGAATGGGGGGGGTGGGGGGTTGAGGGGCCGGGTTGTGGGGGAAGGGGGAGAAGGGGGGCATAGCTACGAGCTGGAATAGATGGATAAGGTTAGAGGAGTTATCGGACAGGACCATCACAATCAGGCTGTCACCCTCACTGCTATCCCCCCTCTTTCTCTCTCTCTCTCTCCTCGACTCTCTTCCTGGTGCTTTTGATAAACACAGGAATAGGATTACAATTCGGACCAGTCCCGGGGCACAGGAGAGGAGACTGGCCTGCCTTTCAACTGTATTCTCCGCCCGAAGAAAGGAGCACAAGAAAGGGACAAATCGGGCTATGGGGTTCTGGGTGGGTTGGTGGGGAGAGAGGAGGAAGAGCACAACCATAAGGTGAAGGAGGTGATCCACGCTGCACTAAAGCTGTCACAACCAAGAGGAAATGTCAGAGACTCAAAGCTCCAGATGGTATCCAAATGGGAGAGATCTGACAGTGTGGAGCGCTTGGGAAAGACCTGTTAGCTATTATAGTTATAGTTATGTTTAGTTTTACGTTTTGCCTTTACATTTTGCTAATTTAATGTGCGCAATTTGTAGGACTATGCACCAGTTAACATAAATTTAGGACTTTACTTGATCACTTCCACTTTTCACTGAGAGCTGCCTTGAAATGTTTCATATTATAAACACAAAAAATATAATTAGATAATGCAGTAGAATGAGTAGAATCTGGATTTAGTTTTAAGTGAAAGCATTATGCAGTGTGCTTGAATTTCAACTTTTTTATAGGCAACATTTGGGAGTTTTTGACCATTCAAAAGATACAATATTTTATTTTTAATTTACTGATAATTGCTATGGTAACAGAGCTAGATATTCACATTTTTGTCAACCCCATGATTATTTTTTTAATGTATTTATTTATTGCAAGTCTGACACAAATTACCTATAGTTCACTGAGTGTAAATTTCAAATATTGCTGCAAATATTAAATATACTTCAAGATTAATTAAAATGTTCTTCTTTAATTATTTCATAGGTATAACAACTCCTGAAGTTTAAATCAGGACACTGGTTGTAAAGTTGACAGAGAAAATAAAGTGTTTGCGCAGAGCCTGACTTTGCCCCTGAACGCACCACAATGGCAGAGCAGTAATTGGCTGTGCGTCTGTTGTTTTGTTCACTGTAATAACACTTGTTCCTGTGATGACTACACAAAGCCCATGTTGTTCTTGTTTTGTTGACTTTGTTCAGTTCACAAAAGGTTCACGCTTCCTTCGTCCCCCTCGCCGATACAATGTGACACATTTTTAAAACCTCCAGTCTGCAGAGGGCTCTGAGATGGTGTCTGGGACAGCGACCGGAGCAGCAGCCAATTAAGACAAATTAATTATGGGGCGAGTGTTTGAGCGTGAACTCACAGAGGTGCATGCTCCTGGAAAATGTCCTATTACCTACAATATATGAGGAAGATGCATGGGTGAGCAGAGATGGAACCAGCAGGTCCCTGGTCTACAGAAGCTTCGTCACGGGCTCTGACCTTCATCTACATGTGCTGCTCAAAGTCCCTTTTCCACCAAGAACCTGGCACTCAAATATCTATTATTCTGACATGTTCTGTGTGTTCACATTGGCTCAGGAGTCCAGGGAGCAAAGGGCTACACAGTGTAATCTGACCTAATAGTCAGATTACCATTCTAAATAAAACAAAATATACCATTCAACAAAATCTTATTTGTCTAATCTATATTTATATGTATATTATATATCACAATAGTTGTATTCATCATTATATTTCAGTATCTTGAAAGTGTGAACAATGCCCACTCCTTTATGTCCAGCACACAGTCACTGCTGTGCTTAATAATGTCCAAATACTCTGCTTTGAGTAAAGCGGAGCGGAGCTGGCTGTGATGAAACTGTAGGAAAGAACACCCACCGCTCATGTGTGAGTATGATTCAGTGACACAGCTCTCTAACAATGGAAGGGTTTGTGAAGCATTGTGTTGTAGTTACATATGTCCATATGCATTACAGCCTTTGTTCACAGCTCTAAGTGAAACTTGAGCTGGCAGCACAGGCGGATGTTGTTTCAAATAGGATCATGAAGAATCATGAACATCTTCATGTGCTCCAGCAACAAGTGAAACCTCCTGAAACCTGAATGAGCACAGATCTGCTCCAGTCTTTTGTGAAGACCAAATCCCTCTTTGCCTTTCTTTCCAGACATAATGTGGCTTCCACAAGGTCCAGCCAGAAATCTTGCGGCATGGCCGTGAAATAAAGGAAGAGCTGCCATGCCTGCCTGTGCCAGTGAATACAGCCAAGGCAAATTGCTTAGGGAGAGTTTGGTCCAATTGGATGGCATCCCTTGGTATGTAATTCCCGTGGCACGTGGTTGGCAATGGCGGCGTGCGCCTCAATCAGGTGTGTGCCCGCAGCGAGCGCGCTCATTTGCATGTCCAAGTACGAGGGAATTCCTCTTAGGAGGAGAGTGGCCTTTGATGTGGCCATTCCCACTGGATTATGGACTCAAATAGACAGTAATGGATCAGTCAGGTCCCTCATCAGCAGTGTGTGCTGGCCAGGCTCTTCACCTGTTTAACACGAGGGCTTCAAAGACAGGCCTGGAGCACCGGCCTCAGTCTGAGGCTGACGTAAAACACTGTGGCCTGCACTCATTATACAGCACCATGTCCTCACACTGTCCGGTGTCACAGGACAGAGGACCAGACAGGGCTGTGCTGCTAATGTGGGCTGAAGGTTTGTTTTTTCTATCGGACAGGCACACGCAGGGGGCCCACACACACCTAATCATTCTTTGTAGTATATTTATTTTCCCTGTTTTTCAAATGCACACAAACTCATCTTTTGAGATCAATTTGTAGCTGCCCCCAAAAGTCAAGGCCTTTCTTTTCAGTTCTTATAATTTTGTAATGAGATCTAATGGCACAGAAAATAGCAGGTTTATTTATCATGTGATGTGGATTGTGAGCTGTTTGGTAATCAAGTTAACAAACTGAATGTGCTTAGTTGGATTGTACCATGCGCTCAAACCACAGATAAATTCACACACATAAATTCATACAAGCATCACTTTTTCTTTTAGTTTCTGTACTTAAATGTACTGCCCTTTGACCTCACAAAAACACATTATCATAATTGAATGTTGTGAATCAAAAATCATATACAAGCCAGAATAACTCTGCTTTGCAAATTTATCTTTCAAATAAAGTTCAGGCAATTGGCTAAAATGTAGTTTAAAGAAATACACCTTTCCTTATCAAATAAACATAAACAGTTTAGCTGACAAGGTCTGTCTCTGTGTTAGCTTACCAATACTAACCACAGCTAACATTTATGTAAGTGACCTCTTCTTCACATGAACCATATTTTCAACATTTCTATGCCTGGCTTCTTCTACTCTAACTCCTCTGCTCCTGTCACTTCACCAGAAAAGTAATTACCTCCTCACCTCTTCTCTCTGCATTATATTTGATCCCGCTACTGTACACCACATACAAGCACGTGCCCACAACAGGTAACGCGTGAGAGGACGGCGGAGAGAAAGAAGAGAGAGACGAAAAGGGGAGCGAAAAGATAAACACTATGACCTTCTGTTTCTGCCAATTTACCCGCGGTCACCCCCTCCTCCTCTTCCTCTTCCTCACCCTCACCCCTCTCTCTCTGCGTCGCCCTCAGCTCTGTGTCGGACCAATCCTTTTTGGAGGGATAAATAGCACTGCTGCGCTTTGATAGCCCCAGTCCCAAACACCAGCCTCCCCGATAAATAAAAGACGAACTTTCTCCATTTATCTCGCCGGAGAAAGAAGTTCCTATTAGGGTCCCCATAGCCTCGGGCCCATTCCCTCCTTCACTGCACAGCTTTGTAGATTGCCTGCTTGGTTTAAGGTGCTATTGAGTGCTCACCGGGACAATTACATGCCCGGACCCCCCCTGCGGTAATGTCCCCTCCCATCCACTTGGCTGTACCTCTGTGCCGGTGTGGCGGGAGATGCTCCGTGATAGGCCCGAGTATATAAGTGTGGCAGTGTGCATGTGTGCGGGTATTTATCA
The DNA here is from genome assembly GCF_026225935.1 of Boleophthalmus pectinirostris. NCBI lineage: Eukaryota > Metazoa > Chordata > Actinopteri > Gobiiformes > Gobiidae > Boleophthalmus > Boleophthalmus pectinirostris. The sequence goes on along the minus strand of NW_026571473.1, from coordinate 25,878,687 downwards.
CATCGTGGCGACTCAAATATGTGCACACTCTCAATTCATGGGGTTTCTAATGGGGACAAATATAACTATCAGGTTCTCATAGTGTAGATGTACAATGGGAATGATTGTGACTAGACAAGTAATAAATAAATTGTAATTCTGTTTTGATCATCGCTAGTCACTATCTGGACTTTACAGGCTCCAAAACACATGATAAGAGATGTTTTATCACAAAGACAGCGGTATTATCAAATCTAAATGGCAAAAAATAAACAGTTTCTGCAATTTCTCTGTAAATATGCAAGTCTTTAGTTGTCTTATTTCAGCCTAAAAAGATACAAAAGAAATAATCGTTTGACTGGTTGACTGAAAAAAGTTGTCTACTACAAAAATAATAGATGTAGCCAAAACACAGTGTCATTATTAGATCAAAACATGACTTAGAGTTCACAGATTAAAATAAGTTCCATTTATTTCATTAAAATCCAATTTTACATGTAATGATTGTTTTTAAGAGTCTTAATGGCATGGCACCTTCCTATTTACTTGAACATTATAAGTACTTTTTTACTTCAGCCTTAACCCTTTCGGTCATGATCTATGGGATTGTAGTCTATGTTTTGTTTTGTTTTTGTTTTGTAGTGCTGCAAAATGACCGAATAAACTACTACTACTACTACTAACTCCTTCAGCGCCATGTCCGATCCCGAGGGTTGTGCTCTACAGACCAGCACCTCCTGGATATCCCTAGGACCAAGGTGAGGACCAGAGGAGATGGGGTCTTCTCTGTAGTTGGACCAGGACTGTGGAACACTTTGCCGTTGCACATTAGAACTGCACGAACACTGGAGCGCTTTAAATCCTTGCTCAAAACGCACCTTTTCTCCTTGGCATTTGCCCAGAGTTAGGGAGAGACACCTTGGCACCTTGCTGTTATTATTATTATTTTATTTTTACCATTATTATGATTGATTTGCCTATTGTATGTTTTATTTCTCTGTTCAGCACTTTGGTAAGCTTTGGCTGTTTTAAATGTGCTATACAAATACATTTGATTTGATGAAGTGATGTTTGAGTTTAGATTAAGCACGTTAAGCAAGTGGTGACTATGGTTAAGGTTAGGATCAGTCCCCAGAAAATGTAAATATGTCAGTGCATGGTCCGCAAGAAGCATGGAAACCTACATGTGTGTGTAAGTGTGTGTGTGTGCATGTGTGTGTGTGTGTGCGTGTGAATGTGATAATGTCCGTCTGAACGCTATGGAATAAAGTATCATTGCTCAGTGCCTGGAGTCAGACACTGATGCCTAATGCAAATAGCCTTGGCCCCCTGCGATCCTGCCCCTCTCTGTCGGAGGTAATGATAGCCCCGCAAACAGTAGGTATGGGGAAACAGAGCGTTACCGTGGAGACGTATAAATAAAAATAGCTGGGATGACTTTTGGTTAACCCGCGGGGAAGCGGCAGAGACACCCTTGGACTCTTCCTCCAGGCTGACTATATACCACTCAATATTAAACAGACAGTGGCAAAGTGCAAGGCTATCACTGAAATGTAATGGAGATGGAATCATGTTTTTATTGTTAGAATGATTAAACTAAAAATATATATGTATGTATAGTTTCAGATTTGGTGTCTTGTAGATATGATGGTATAATATAATACATTTTTAAAAATCAACCAAATAAAAATGTATAACCTTGATCAAACTGCTTTACAAATGTTATGTTTTTACCCATTCAATAGTTGTGAAATATTTGGTCCATTGCCATAATAATCCAAAATAAAATATATTTTTGATCAGTCAAAAGTCAGCTAACCCATGATTACGATGTCAGTGTCTGAAATGTCAATGTGAAAGAAAACTGGAGCACAGTTTTAGGTATATTCTGTATTTTCTCAAGTAATTTTTTCAGTATTATTCTGTAAAAATGTCTAGGGACAATATTTTCAAACATAAACCATAACATAAATAAAAATACGGTGATGGCTGGACTGTCATTCAACCAATTTTGAGACCTTCACTAGACATTAAAACTACTGAGTAGGAACAATATGTGAGAATTTACCTTTGAGATGTTTCTTAAGGACTTTGTGAGGACCTTATCCCCCTTAAAAGATATGATATTTTGATTTAAGTTGGATAGGGATGGCTCCGGACCCTCAACTTCAAGAATCACATCATCAAATTCAATCTGAAAAGCAGCAATTACTACTTAAACCCTTCTTTTTGTGTTTTACAATTGATAAAAACTAAAAATCATATTGTGTTTATTATGAGTTTAATTTCCCAAGCTTGTTCCTTTAAGGTGAACATTCCCAGGTCTAGGTCCACCACTTGCTTGTCTCCATAGAAATGTTAATGCTTTGTCTAGAATGTTCCACAGTATAGATTAAAGCTATCCACAAGCAACACATGCAGGTTACAACACTACAGTTCAGATCTGTGGAGAGCAGGGCTGGTTATCATTCAGAAGTTGACTATACGATACATACCTTGATACATAGGCCACGATATGATGCATACCTCGATAGAGTGATTCGATACGATATATTTCAAATCGATTCGATACGGTTCAATCAAAAATAATCCTAAATCTGATTGATATTAAAAGTCTTTGTTAAACCACTTCTTGTGCAAAGTTCATATGAAACACTAACATTTTAATCATCAAAAAAATGTCAAATGCGTCACACAAACAGGTTTCTTTCATCTAAACAAGCAACAAAACTGTAGCTCTGTAACAAAATAATTTAGTAATATATACCAAAAATATTCTTGGCGATATATTGATACAGTAGGCATGATATCGATACCGTATCATCACATTAAATTATACGATCTAGCGAATATTTCAACATTTTTGCACACATCTAGTGGAGAGTCACTAGTCAGGCTGGCGCTCAATTTAATTTCTCTCTTTCGATTAGGTCAGGAATCAAAATACACTAGAGGGTTTGCAAGAACCTCGGAGGTATGAGTTCAGGCACCAGCCAATCAATGAAGAGCTATACATTGTGTTGCCAATGACTACCGAGATCGAGGATTTAAAGCTAGAATAAAGAGAATGTTTGGTGAATTTTATCAAGGAGAAAGACGTTATTGCTATCCTACCATCGAGCGAATTAATTCTAATGCTGCGAGGTGAATCAGGCTAGAGAGACACTCCTATTAGAAGGAATTAGTGTATTTCTGAGCAATAGGTGTTTACCTGTAGTGAATAAATGCTGCTTGTTTAATGTCTGACCATGGAACAGTCAAGAGAAAGCAATAACATCTTCATGGAGACAAGCAGAAAAGTTGCATGCCTCACTGTTAATGCCTCACTAAAGTCAACACTGTGTCCCTCTTTCTCTACAATTTGAGCTGGTCACCTTAACTAGCATTGAACTATTGCATTTGTGCTTTATTTTGCCTCACCAGAACACTTTTAAACTACAAAAATACCACAAAAACACACTACAATACACAGTTTTGCCCTTCACAAACTTTGTCTCCATGTTTGGGTGAAGCTTCCATCGATACATTAAATTCGGAGCGGGTACAAACCAAAGCTGCCCGCCCCTCTGTCAGAATGACTTCTCCCCAGCCCGAAGGCAACTTAAGACACACGGTTTACACTTCCCCCGTGGGCCTCCTCCATTTCCTCTTTCACCGGATATTTTTCGATCATTTGATAACATATATAGTGGAGATTTCTGTGAGGAGAAATATAGAAAAGAATCACGCTGCGGTTTTCAGAGCGACTTGGCCTTGAACCGGGCATGTCAATCTCATTTCAGACAGCCTCGCCAAATCAGGACTTCAAATGAGAGCGGCGGATTGGCCAAAGGTTCACAGTCCAAGGATTCACCTGCACCAGATACCGGTATTTTCTACTATATTGTTAAATCAGCCACAGCCAATAGCGCGACATGGTGTGCTTTACAAACCTGGTGGGATTAAAGTGTGGAGAGGGGGAGAGGACAGAGGAGTAAGGGCTATTGTTTTTTTTTTTGTTTTTTTTTTTTTGAGGAAAGTATGAGGAAAAATAGTTGCATTTAAAGACGGAGAATGTGCACGGTAAATGAGTGGACACAGCGGTGGTCATCAGAAGGAGCTGACCGTGGTCCTGAAATGTGAACTAACATCGCTTTAAGATTATCACTAAAATCTTGACCACTTTCAGTTGCAGTGTGAAGCCAGCTTTGTATTGCTTTTCTGGTGGGGTGTTCGTTATCAGCTTGTCCCCGTGGAGATGATATTACTTTGTCGGGAATGTTCCACAGTGTAGCATTAAAGGCGCTGTACCTGATTTTTAAAGAAAGAAGTTTATTCTCTTTATTTCTAGTTTGCAGTGATCCAAAGTTATTCCCATCTTACCTTGTGCATTCCAACCATTCCTAAGATCTTTTAACAAGTCTCAGAGATCAGAGTTACCAACAACTAGCATGCTAATGTGCACTTCCTGTATATCAGACAATAAAATGATATTAAATTAGATGCAGACAGCGCTCGGAGGACATATTTTGACCACAAGAGCTGATAATACAATACATCCGTAGTGAGTCAGATACATTTTGTGGGGGAAAAATCATCTACAGGGCCTTTAAGTTTATATATTTAAAACATATTCATTTGTTTAATTTAAATGTTTATGTTGCTCAAAGGTACCTTGAAAAAAACAAACATTCTGTGACTGCATTGGCTCATCACGGTTCGAACCTGTAACTTTGCCTGGTGGTGTCATCTGCTTATTTTGATAGAGATATAGATAGGTTAATGCCATACTGTGGAACATTCTAGGCAAAATAACATCTCCATGCAGCCTAGCAGGTGGTGGACCCTCCACCACAAAAGTTTCAAAACAATTAGACTACTTTTATATGATGACAATCTGAACAGAAGATGCAAAAATGGCTTTGTGTCTTCACTTTTTATTCAGCATTTAGACAAGCATTTTCAGGAGGAAATCTGCGTGCATACAGTGATGCAAAAGTGTGTGGAATTTGATTGATTATGCATGCCAGACTGGTAGGTGGTGACGCTAGGTCGTGATGTATGTGACGTAAACGCGTATGTCACGTGAGCAGATCTGACCAGAGTTTTGCGTCTTGGGCAGAGCGTATTCAACTTTTCCACTCTGGAGGGTGATTTTTGCGTTTTTAACCCCCAAAAATGTAATCACTGTCTAAACAAAAGGCACTTCCAATAAAATATTTTGTTGTTTTTACCCGCAAGCGTTCTCGTGTAAACAGGCCCTTAAAATGCCTATTAAATTATATTAAAACAGATTCCAATGTGAGCTCTACTACACATTTAATTTAATTTATGGTTTCTCAGTTTCATAAATGGTTAACAATTAAATAAACAATTATGTAATCAGTTTTTCATGAAGATTTTAGTCTTTGAGGTGCAAATATTGGTCAATACCAGTGTGAACACAACCTCAGATTGCAAACCACATCTACAAATATCTTCTATCATTTTAAATTTTATGTCAAGGTTCAAATCCTGCCTCCAAAAACTTCCATTTCAAGACAATCAAACTCCTTGTGGATCAAATCTTGCCAAGATTTTTACACAATTTCAGATTATTAGATTATCAAATCCGATTTAGTTACCCATTGGCGCTAGCAGTACTTCAGGATGATCAAATTCCTTGCAGCTCCATTCTTCAGCTCTTCAGTCGGCGCTCAGATGCCCTGTAGACTTCTATCAGCGCATGGACAGATTCTCAGAGCAGGGCTGGTCTCAGTGCGGGACGGGGCGCAGATATACTCCGCCTCAGTCTTCTGTGGACTTTAAGCTCCTTTATTTCATAGTATGACTTTTCAAAGGCTCCTCTTTTGTCTCGTGAAAAGCTGTGCCACTTAGCTGTCCATTTGTGGAGTGGACTCATTGTTGAATCGTTCCAATTGTCTCTTGTTACAGAAACACTGGTGAAATCTTCAGTCAAACAAAACCCACAATGGCGCTTCTTCTTTATTAGACTTTGCTGGCTGTGTGCTAATTATAAATGGAGATAAGTGAGTTTTATAATGGACTCTCTGGGGTACTTGGACATACAGCGCAGATGAAAGCGTTTGGGACTAAGATTTGGCGCTTTTGTCCAATCTTTTGTCTTTTCTTTTATGCAGTATTAAGCCACACAAAGTAACCATACACATTCTATCGCATTCTACTGGTTACCAATTAGCTGCTGTGTCTGATTTTACTGTCTTAAAGAAATGTGAAAAAACTAGTTCATTTTAAATAATTCCAAAGGTATTCCTCACTGTCCTAAAGCATTCCGACGCTGTGGTGATCGACCTCATACATACAAACTGTTTTTTTCACAGTTAACACATATTGGCATAAATAATTTGGTGACACTTTAGTTTAGGGACCACATATTCATTGCTAATGAAGTGGTCATTTGTATGCTTATAAACTGTTATTTACCAAACACGTATTAATGCATATTAAGATTTCAGTGTAGGTACAAAATATCTATTGTAATTCGCACTACTGTAATGGGAAGAAAACAGTTTATGGCTTAATACTTTGTAGGTCTAAGTCATATTTGAATGTTTTCAGAAAACAAGGAAAAACACATTCTTTAGCAAGCACATTGGTCTTTTAAATTGATATTATACAGAGATGACTAAGGCAGACATTGATTTTAGACTCTAACAAGCGTCCTGGTAGGCTGAGGACATACGCAATAAGGCAGAGTGATGCAGCAGTGGTAGGAGAGTAAAGGCAGATATCACAACTTGGCCAAAAAAATGACTCAGGCAATTATGCTATTAGGCGAACGACTTACAAAATACAGCCTTAGGCAAAAATGCTTTGAAAGTACTTTATAAATACTGACAAATATGTAATTAGGCATTACACTAATTATGCATTTTACTATTGGCTAGTAGGGCTGTAACAATAACCAAAATATCATGATATCGTATTGTCAAAGTTCTCACAATAATATTGTGAACCATCACAGTATATCGAATTACAAGTCTCTTTGCTTAAATTAAGAGTTATGGTGCAGCAATAGCTAAAAAAAAGACAGAGGGAACTACATAGACCATTTCAGTGTAGACTACAACAAGAAATAACAAGTCAAGGCATTTTAAGAGGAAAAAGTAGCGCATAAAAATATCGCAATAAATATACCATGATATGTATATCGTGAAAGTATTGTACAGAGAGATTTGGATTATGTTACATATCCAATTGCAAGCCTCCTCACCATATAATGAGTTTTCCCACAATATTGAAATAAATATCATTCTGGTGAGGTTCATACCGTGACGATATCGTATCTTAAGACTTGGATATCGACACACTCCTGTTAGCTGGCTATTAATATGTGGTCACTAAACTAAAGTGTTACCCATTATATATATATATATATATATGGAAATAGCATATACATATTTACATATATGTATAAATGTGTGCTTTTGTGGAATTGTAATTTAAGATTGGAAAAAATTTAATTGAAATTGATTGATTCCTAGCAATCAAATTATTTACCATGATGATTTTATGATCATTGATGATTGATGATCATGATGATTTTCAGAGGGATTTTGCAGGATTTTGCTATCACGGTAATTCTAACAACAACTAGCATGCTAACAGTGCACCTTACTTCCTCACCATTAGATGAAGACAGCACACAGTAGTCTCATTTTGATAGATAATACTCCCTTCACCTGTCAATCATCATATCATTGATGCACTGTATTCCTATGTCCACTTGTATATAGCTGAGATTTTATATTTTTTATTTCTTATCTTTCTATTTAGTTTGACTTGTACATTTACATTTATATAATTATATCTTATCTGACACTTGTCTCTTGCTCTTTTTTGTTACTTACTTAGAATTTATTTGACAATTTTATAGTTTTAGTCTTTGTTATTATATAATATTGTGATGTGGGAGCTACTGTGTCCAAATAATTTCCCTTATGGATCAATACAGTTTGTCAAAGTTTAAGTCCTTCCTTGGGAGTCCATGTTTTTTCACAGTTGACACATATGCCAGCGCATAATGTATATGTTAATTGTATGTGCATGTTTGCATTGCATTTATGATTTGACACTGTGGAAAAACTAAAATTGAATTGAAGTCTAATTTTGACCTTAAGGACTGCTTTTAAACTATATCAGAGTTCTGCCCAATGGCACAATTGTAGCATACATTTATAGTTTATAATAAAAAACTTTTTTTTAAATAAGCAGGCAATGGGTCAATGTAAGTGATAATAATTCTTATCTATTAATGAAACGCCCCGTTACACAATCCTTTGCACTTGGTCTTAGGAAAGGTGGTTTTCTGGTCAAAGGTGGATTTGAATTTGATCATTTAATGTCTTTTTAAAATAGCTAATAATCACTTTAACAGTATATTTCTATTTCTGGCTCACTTCTTTCTTTCAGTCTTAACCGTAAAACCTGAAATGGCCCTCCCCTTTTCACAATGCCTTTGTAATCTATCCTTGACTTCACAGTGGCCTAATACAGTCTAAAGTTCCCTATTTAAACCAGTGCTTTTCCCGACCGGAGCTGAGTGGTTCTTCTTAGGGCCGTGTGCAGCGCAGGTCCTGGAGATAGGGGCTCTCCGGTGGCTGGGTCTCTCGGCGCTCTCTCTCTCTCCCTGGCACGGCGCTATAAAGAAAGGCAAGAAAGAACTGAGCGGCAGGAGGGGCGATTGACACACAGCTTGGCGAGGATCCAGCGCCCGGCCTCCTCGCGTCTAATGTACCAATGGGGATTTATTTAAACACGGAGAAGAGAGGACAGCTTCACACTGCCAGATTAATTCCGCTTTTTATTCAGAAAATAAAAGAGACTTTGAATTATTAAGAGATAGCGGGATTAGGGGCCTCTCTTTCCAACCCCAATCTACGCTCCTTTTAATTTCCACTTTATTAGAATTCTTTTTGAAGTATTTTACTGCGGACAAAGGGAGAAGAAGACGAGAGAAAGCAGCCAATATTAATATCAGTTTGGCTGCGTTGAGCATAAGTCCACGTCCGCCATTTTGGTTTCATATTGATCCTTCTATTTGGCGTGGCAATTATCAACTTTTATTCTAGGTTCAGCCAAGTGCATCATTCCTTCATTCATGTATTCTCTCCCTCCTCCTTCTTCTCTCTCTCCTCTCCATTCGCTCAAACCACTCTGGAAGTGTCAGGGGTGATTGTGTGGCTCTCTGGCCCAGAAGAGAGAGGCGGAGGTGGGGTAGCTTCAGGTCAGTGCAAGGGTCTGGATGGATCAACAGTGAGCAGAGGCAGGGGCTGTTTGTCAAGTGCACTCCAATGGACACTGGCTGCAGTTCATAAGACGACAAGAAGACATTTGGATAAAAAATTGCAAACTGAAGTAAAAAAAAAAAAAAAAGTTGAATTCATAGAAAATATTTGTATTTTTCTTGCAAGAATTAGAATTTTGGTAGTCATTTTGGTAGAACAGCTTTTGGGCTAGTTGGGCAAGAGCAAGAATATGCAAGGTCTCTGCACCACAAAAAACTAAATCTAGCCAAGTTAAGATGACTTGAATTAAGACTTTTTGTACTTAAAATGTGAAAATGCATCTTGCTTCACTTAAAATAAGAAAAAACAACAACTTTTTGCACTTAAAATAACAAACTAAATCAAATGTTGCTTGAATTAAGAAAAATACACTTATTCCATTGGTAGACAATTTTACTTGTCAAGTTGAATCGACTCAAATAAAGTAAAATAATCTTAATTTAAGTCATTTTAAGTTACCGAGACATTGTTTTTTTCCAGTGAATTGCAAAATGGCTAATTATGAATATATGCCATTTGAAATCTTAATAAAAAATGCTTACGCTTATTTTTATTTGCTATATATTTTTCATTATTACTTATTACTATGGATGTAACGATATCCAAATCTCACGGTACGATATTATCATGATATTTATTGCGATATTTTGAAGAGACTCATATAATTGTAGATGAAACACTTTTTTTGATTTTAAAATACCCTGACAAGATTTTGGTGTGAATTATTTCCTTCATAATCCCAAGAATTCAAGTAAAAAACATATCTCTTCATGTTGTCTGCACTGCAATGAATCATGGGATATGTAGTTTCCACTGTTTATAAGATGTTGCTACTATAAAACCATGCATTTAAGTAAAGGGACTTGTGATTCAATATATTGTGACAGTCCATGAAAAATTGTGAGACTTTTCACAACACAATATCACAGTATTTTGATTATTGTTACATCCCTACTTATTACTTTGACATATTATTCCGTATAAAGAGCTCTGTAAATAAAGATGATTGATTGATTTCCAATTTTGTTTACTATTTATTTAAACTTTAGGTCAGTTCAAGCTTAATTATTTAGCTGCGGTTAAGTGTGCTCCAAAAAATTACAACATGACAACACAATACAAAAAAAGTCAATAAAATTAAAAATGTCATGGATAAAATTTCTGGTTGGGGGGGTCCACTTCCTGCTTGTCTTTATGGAAATGTTAATGCTTTGTCTGGAAAAGCTACACAGTATAGATTAAATTTATCTATATGAAGGAGACGAGCAGGTAACAGCACTAGGCTACAGGTCAGATCTGCGGAGAGTCGCCTCCATTCACAGAAGGAATTATTGTATTTTTGAGCAAAGAAACACCCGTAATGACTTCCAGCAGAAAAGTTGCGCAGTGTACCTTTAAATAAATAATAAACAATAAGCAGTAAAACTTAAGTCTGCATTCCTTTACATCCTGTGGTTCCGTAAATATATATTTTGTGTACTTCTACCAACCACACTGTAACTGTACACATACGAGCAGCCATAAGAACGCGATTGTGCCGGGGGATTCTCTCTGTCAGAAAAAGCACTCCATAATCTCTGGCATTCTTTGTGCGTGCGGATTACCACTGCCAGTGTTAGCACATATTTACAACTACTTCCTCCAACTCTCAACAGCCTCTCCTGCACCCGGACCCAGCCGGCGCTAAGCCACGGTTAACATAGGAAATCAGAGCCCCGATTTAGGATCTGCCTCTCCAATCTAAAGCCTCTCTCACATGCACTAGTCCCAGTAAATGACCAGAAAAAACATTCCAGACAACATATTTACTGCTCACACATGGGGGAGGGTGTTGGGGCATTTTCAGGTTGGGTATGTAGTGCTAGAGACCGAGGGTAGAGCTTCAAAACAGATAATGGTCTACTATAGAAAACTGCGCATCTATATTTTCAGTCATCAGTATTTTGTGTAGTAGTATTTATTTATTTCTTATATGTTTTTATTGCACTAAAATTCTTGAAAACACATGTTCTGACTGTGAGTGGGCTTGCCTCTCCACAGACCTGATTCATAATTAAGCCTTGTGGCAGCACGCGTCCACAGAAATGCATAAAGCCTGCCTATGTCCATGGGAAATGCTCTAATGCATGACTTTAAGAAGCTGCAGAGTTTGAAAATACAGAATTTTCAGGTCTATTGTTGAAAATACAGTTCAAAGTAGAGGTTGCACTATATAACTTATCTGAATGGGGCGTTTTGGTACAGTAAGAAGAAGGATAAAAACAAATGGTATACAGTAAAGCATGGGTCAAACTAAGCCCTCTACCCCCCACCACTTAGAGGCAATCCTCAGGTTGTCATGGCCTATTTTCTAAAGTACTTTTTGGCAAATAATAACACACGGCATCTTGTATTTTGTAGATTTTTTCAATTAAAAAAATATATTTATATGTATTTATATTTATATTTCAATAATTCTATGACGTATTTACATTTGCTCCCAAATTTTCGTCACCTGATGAGCTCGAGCTCAAACTGTGACAGTCAACGCACACGCAGAGTTCTGTAGTGCAGTTAAGGACAGCAAAATGGCGAGTGTTAAAGTACAAAAACATGACAAAGAGTGCAGAGTTTTCAAAGTACAGTGGATGACTTTTTTTTTTTTTTTTCAGTGTCAGGACTGTGCAGTTTGTCTGATATGTAAAGAAAGTGTGTCGGTTTTCAAAGAATATAATCTGCGTTGTCTGTGTCATACAATTCTGTCATTAAGCAGACCCGACCCCGACCCCCATCACAGTCAGGAGCGATAATGTGGCCCACAGAGAAAAGGTTTTAGTGACCTCTGTGCTAAAGTAAGGGAAACCACACTCAAATATTCAGTCACTTAAACAACATTATGTGAAGTTTCTGGTACAGGGTTATTTATGTATTTATTTTGAGCAAGTAGAGATTTACATTCTTATGCAAGTAAAATCATAATAGGAATAACCACGACAAAAAATTGCCCAAAAAGGATTGGGAAGAAGAAAATGTGTTTAATCCCACCCCTACTCTGCTAATCTAACACAATGAGCTTTCTTTTGCATTTTTCAGACTGTTACGACCCAGCTCGTTTGGGGTGAGGGAAGTAACAAAAATAAAACCAAGATGTAAAATGGAATAAATTAAATAATGTTTAATTAACAGGAAGGTAAAAGGTAAATTAACAAAAGACTAAAAATATACAGAAAGCAACCTAAACTAAGAAACAGAACAACAGAATAAACAGAGTTTTGTGCCAGAAAAGGGGTCACGCAGGCTTACAAAAAACGAGTGTTAAAACTTAGGGACACACACTAAACTAAAACACAAGTTCCCAAATTAAACCACATAAACCCACAAACAGAATCGAGTGACCAAATCAAAAAAGGCACAAAACAGAACTAAACTAAACTACACACACACGGAACAAAATGGCATCCTGGCCACCAAGGCCAGCAGCCCTGAACAGGTGCTGGTAATCTCCTTAAATAGGGGGCAGTGGCTGCAGGTGAGGTGGGCGTCGACATGCCCCACCAATCACAAACGAGGGCTCCCACAGCAGGAATCCAGGTGTGTCAGCAGACTTATTTAGAACACACAGAACAAATAAAAATCTAAGGCCTGGGGCCGTAACACAGACATTCTGCATTAAACTATATGAACTATTTACAAGTTTGGTAAAATAACTTTCATCATAATGCAATAATACATAACAGATAATAGATACAAGTAGTGTAATGGACTGCACAGACCAGCAATGGAAAGGAAACAACAAGCATAAAGCAGCACTAAAGAAGGAATTATTGTTCTAATATTATGACGCACTCTCTATATACTCTGACCAGACCATATGTTTATAAAACAACTTGAATTTATGGATATTTTGGCATTGCTTGAGATGCATATCCAGACTGTTTCAGAGTTTTACACCACACATAAACACACAGAAACTTTTAAGAGTAGTTCAAACATTGAGCAATTTGAAATTTTCATACCCACTTAAATGATTAGTTCTCATTTTGAACAAGATTTGTAGATTTCTTGGTAGTAAATCATTGCACGCTCTAAATAAAATGACTTTAAAATTATTGCTTTGCCTGGAATGTTCTGCAATATGGCATTAAAGATATATTTTGGATTTCTTCAATGTGTTTTTATTTCTCTAAAATATCCTGAAAATCATGCATTCTTCCTGCACTGTAAACCCAAAAGTTCAAAGTGATTAAATAGATTAAGTTGTGTATACTCAAAGTTTCTGAAGTGAGCAGAACTCATAAACATAAATGAGGTACAACTGAGTAGAATTAAGTAATTAAATCCTGAGATTGATAAAGTCCTGTTATTTCTATTGTTTCAAGTAGGGATGATTTAAAAAAAACAAAAAAACAACTTAATTTATGTGGTATATGCTAAAATACAATACAGTTTCAAAGCGCTTCACCAAATAAGTACTAAAATTTATCATAAGAAATAAAATTGCAATCACACGACATAATAATTTGATCAAGGGAATTGGTCTGAAATTATTAAATTTTATTACATTTTGAAGTCATAATAAATTTTAATAACTGAGTTGCCATAACACAAAACTATGAGTCACATTAACTGCAAATATGTGACTTTCAAGTTCTGGTAACTTATTCGGGTTAACGCCACACTGTGGAACATAGGCCAGTGTTGGGGAGTAACAGATTACATGTACCGGAGTTACGTAATCAGAGTACAAATTATGAATAACTGTATTCGGTTATAGTTACTGTTTCAGTGAGAGGTAATTGGATTACAGTTACTTGGTTGAAATAAATGGATTACACAGCAGTATTTTCACATTTTGGGCTATATCCCTTTATTTTCTTGGTAATTCCACTCATTGCCGGACAATAAACCAGGTCCAAACCAGGTCTAAAACCAGGTCTAAACCCAGGTCCAAACCAGGTCTAAAACCAGGCCAAATCTAGGTCTAAACCAGGACTAAAACCAGGTCTAAACCAGGTCTAAAACCAGGTCTAAACTAGGACTAAACCAGGACTAAACCAGGACTAAACCAGGACTAAACCAGGTCTAAAACAGGATTTAACAGGACTAAACCATGCTACGTGGACGTGTCTCCTCCTCTTCTATCAATAATATTTTTAAGACGGCTAAGGAAAGTCTGGGCTTTTTATTTTCTTTTAGCAGACAACACTTCTTATGTTACGATATCTGAGTCTTTGCTTCTCTACAGCAAATCAAGTAATCCAAAGTATTCAGATTACACTACTCACATTAAGTAATTTAATGGATTCCGTTTCAAACTACATTTTGGTGTATGTAATCTGTAATCTGTAGGGGAATACATTTTAAAAGTAACCTTCCCAACACTGACATAGGCAAAGAAATAACATCTCCATGGAGAAGTAAATGGCGTACCCTCCACCAGAAGAGTTATGTAGTGCACCTTTAAGAATCATAACAACTAAAGCAATAACAAAACGCATTAGATGTGTAACTGAACATTTGAGTGTGTTTTCCCATATTTTAGTTTATACCATTTGTTCCCACAGCTTCTCTTACTGTACCTTGATGTTGTAGGTGTGGCTCTGACTTTGTTAACCTGTAAGTTTATAGTTTCTCTGCGTCTCACCAGTTTCCATCAGTCTTAAACCTGCCCCCCTCCTCTTGAGCAGACTTAGCCCTGCGGATTACCTGTGTTCCCAAACAAACGACACATGTGTTTGTGTACAGATCTCCGCCGGGTCTCTCCCCGGGGACAGGGGGCGCTCTTCAGTCAACATTGAGGCATTCATGTGAAAATGAGCCAGAGTAATTAACAGCACTGGTTTACACTGGAGTCGATGTCTGCCGTTTGCTATTTGCTTTTCCACATGTTGGACTCTGGAGTGTTTAAAGAGGCTGTATTTGAGCCGGACAAACACTTTCAATCTTAGATATAACAAGATGGAGATGGCTACATGATTAGCCCTGAGCTTTTAAACTTTTCATATAAAGTTTTTCGGAAATTCTGTGGGAAAAATGAATGAGAAATTTAGTTCTGGGTGTGAGGTGGGCAGTCACTATTGAGCTCAATGTCGATATCACTGAATGGAAACTATTTTATTATATAGAATTTTGGGTTGAAGTTGAAAAAATATATCTGCAGATAAACTAAAATAATAAAAAATTCATTAAAAATTACTACAATTTAAGAAAACAACTCGACAAAATGCTAAATATCTCTTCTCACACTTGACGCCCGTTTATATCAGCATCAGTCTAGGCAAGTAAAAACTATGTGAGCTAAAAATGAAACTAAATAAAAAAACACACACACACACATTTAAACATACTGCTTGACTTGTGCATGTATAAACTGTGCCTACATCCCGTGTGCTGTGGTCCAGTCGAGGTGGGGGTCAAGCGTTGGTTCCTGTTTAGCATCTGTGCCTTATCTCTCTATCAGAGTGTTTCATTCAGAACAGGACTCGATAGGCCGTGTGTCTGCCCGTTGTTATTGAAATAAAGTGGGCCCTCGCAGCCCCCCCTCCCCCTCTCCCCGGACGGCCCCCCTCTTGGCCCCGTCTAAACTGAACAAGTGTATCTTCAGAAACACGCCAGCTTGTTATGGTAATGACCGTGTGCCCCCCTTTCATGTGTGCGGGGGGTGTCAGCTGGGGCCACGTTTTGGGTTTGTCAACGGGACGGTCCCAAAAGACAAGCATGTACAGGCTGCACTAACAAAACATGGAACTGTGGACATGGAAGTGCCAAAAACTGATCACAGGACGGACGTTCCATTGAATGCTAAATATGAATGGTTTTTTTATTACTAAAAAGATAAAAACTTAGGCCAAAATAGATAATATTTAATGTCTTTTTTTGATTTTGGATATTTTTATTGCACTGAAAAATGTACCAAAACACGTGGAGCAGGCTTGCATCTCCACAAACCTGACTTTCTCCTACTTGTCTCCTTGGAAATATTGTTCCTTTGGCTATAATATTGGAACTCAAATCGCACAACAAGAGCAGTCTCTGGAGAGGTGCCATTTATGAAAAGTGCTTTTGGACAGCTCTCTTTTGCTCATCGAACAGGTCAAACGTGGAACACAGAGCAGCTCATGTACGAGAACTTTCAACATTGGCAGCATTTTCTAAAGCTTTAAAACAGTGATGTTCAATGGCCAAATATGTCACCATGTTTAACCAAATTACATTTTCTTTTATTTTGAGGGGTTGTTGGTTTAACTCTTGGTTTAACTCTTAAACTCTTGATTTTGAACTTCAAATGAACTGTTTTAAATTAATTTGTATGTATAGTGAGTGTGCTGGTTTGATGTACTTATGTGTGATTGTTGTTGTACTTTTCTCAGTCCTGTAGATGGAAATGAGCCACGCTGGTTATAATTTTTACATATTTACATTTTTAATGTTCATTAATATGTGCTGTCTGTTTTTACAAATAAATAAATAAATACTATTAAATATTCAGCAGTATAATTGAGTGGTTTTAACTTTCTCTTTTCATGCAGGTGACATCTCAAGAAAGTTATGCAGTGTGGCTTATATATGTATATATTTTATTTTTAGAATATAATATAATGTACAAAATAATATTTAGCTCCCAGATTGGTGGATATTGTCATTTAACACTTTAGGTTTTTACATTTTACACATTTTTATACAATTTATGAAAAATTGCAATAGTTTAATAACCTGTGTTTCAGGAGATATTTTTGAAATTTTACTAAATGGTTCACTTGATGGATGATGCAAATAGATGAGTACAAAAGTAATTTTTATAAAGTGTGGTGATACCATTGTTTGAGTTAAAAAATAAAAAATGTAAACATCTACACTGTCAATCACCTTAAAACTCACATCCACAGCTCCTCATTGTCACTATTTCCTCTCCCCACCCTCTGCTCCTCTCTGCCTGGCACCCAAACCCAAACTATTATGTCAGCCGACTGTGGCATTCGTGAGATCTTATTTCTATCATTACAAAAATACTGGGCCCAGACTGACAAGCATAACCACAGCTCTAAATGGAAATCAGCCAATATCTGATGCTAACAACAGTCAACATTGGTGGGAAAAGTGTCGCCCGCTTTGACAAGACGCAAAATCCCTGGCAAATAATAATCCTTGGAATACGGTTTAAAACTACCAGTGCAGCCCGGAAAATACTCCTGCCAATGTAATTAAAATAGCAACGTTCTCAGCCTCCCAGACAGCCCCCTCTTTAGAAGCCAATTGCGCGACGGAGATAGAATAAAGCACGGGAGGAAAAATAAACACAGAACATTGTCAGAACTTGAAAGAATGCCGATAAGGATCATCTATTTAAACAAACCTAATGCTTGACTGCATGTAGCGGGCTACATTTCATACATAAAATATGTTCTGTCACTGATATTGGGGCTTATCAGTGGCGGGAGAGGAGGCAGGAGAAATTTGCAGCCTGTGTGCGAGCTAGCGTCAGCCTGGGTTTTGTGGGCTGAGATAGAGGCCCCAGAGCTGGAGATGCAAGGGCTGATAGCGCCAGCGTCTGTCTGTCAGGGGAGAGAGAGAGAAAGAGGAGGAAGGGAAGGGGTGAAGGGGTGAAGGGGGGTTATGGTGGGGGTCCAGGATGGGGAAGAGGTGACCTGCCCCTCGCCACACGCATCATGCCGGTCCAGGTGAAAATGCCGGTTCAGTTGTAGGACACTTCCCGCAACAAAAGGCAGAGGAGTAAAACTGGTATGGAAGGGGGAGGGATGAGCGTCGGGTTGAGCTGAGTGGGCGGGGCTACGGTTAAGTGATGGGAGGAGCTAAGGTCAGAAGTTGTAAATGTTAAAGGATAGAGATTGGTTTTAGAAGTCGCCGTGACAGCATTTGGAGAAGGAGCCTGAAAATTGCTACGATCTGATTAGATTCATATTCCCACACTAGGGACACTTAACTTGCTAACTAATGAACCATGAACAAAGACTTAACTCAACAAGGCAAGGCAAGTTTATTTTCATAGCAGAATTCTTACACAAAGTAATTCAAAGTGCTTTACAGAATAAGAAATGCATTAACATAACAACACAAACAAATCAAAACATAAATAATCATCATAAAATTAAAAAGAGAGAGACATTAAATGAGAGAGAAGAGTGGAGAAGAAAAAGAAGAGAACTACTACTACTAACTACTTAATACTACTAATACTTCTACTACTGCTACTACCACCACCACCACAACAACCACAACAACAACAACTACTACTACTACTACTACTACTACTAAAACTACTACTATTAACTACTCAATACTACTAACACTTCTAACAACAACTACTACTACAACTACAACAACAACAACAACAACTACTACTACTACTACTACAACTACTACTACTACTGCTACTACTGCTACTACTACTACTATTAACTACTCAATACTACTAACACTTTTACTGCTACCACCACCACCACCACTACAACCACAACAACCACAACAACAACTACTACTACTACTACTACTACTACTACTACTACTACTAAAACTACTACTAATTAATGCCCTACTTCTAGCCCCTTAATTAAGGGGCCACTAAGTGTGAATCATTCTTAATACACTATTTGTTCATTATGAATTAAGGTTTTACATATTTTATTAAGGACAATTAAGGTGAACTTATAATAAATTTGTAATTTATTTATTTATTTATTTATTTGTTTGTTTGTTTGTTTAGTTAGTTAGTTATTTAGTTAGTTAGTTAATTAGTTAGTTCAGACCACAAATTAATCTCTAACTAATTAGTAATTGATATGCTAATTAGCTGTTATTTAACTATTAGTTGGTATTTATTAAACACTTATTAATGTTTATTAAGATGTTAGTGTATGTGTGTGTATATAAAGTATACAAAACATTTATTGTAATTCCTGCTACTTTAATGGTAAGGAAACAGTTAATGACTAAATACTTGCAAAATACAGGGAACACTTGAGCAAAGGGCTGAGTCAGATGACTCATACACCACAGTTTTATTATGTTTAGCCTGTTTAGCCTGTCACTCTGCGTAGAGGACGCATAGAGTAAAGAAATATAGTTTTTGTGATAAACATCTGCACCATTTGTGAGTGTGTCCATAACAGCCCTATCTTTACTGTGTACTCTTTCTCTTTGTCCACAGTGAAATGAATAACAGACACATGGCACGCTGCTCTCCTGCTCGAGCTGTGACCTGTGGCCTTTACACTGCGCTGGGTTGTTTGGTCCCATTGAAGCAGCACTATCCTCCGAGGTGGCGGGCTAACTGTGATCCTGTAAGGTGGTGTCCGCTGTCATCCAATCAGAGCGCGGCTTTTATCACCGTGACCCGCCTCATTATGTGTTTGACCTTGGTGTTAGTGGAGCGGCGGTGATAAATGGCTGTGTGATGTGAGAGCGGAGCCGAGCAGAGCCAGAGTCAAGGCTGCTCCGCTGCTCTGCCCCCAGGACTCTACACCAAACCAACCTGTACCACGCTAAACCACAGCCCTGCACACGCCCGGGGTCAGGTGACCTCCAAGGACAGCCGCAAATACTGGATAATGCTCCTTCCCTTCTGGGATAAACAGACATAATATACTCCACTGATGTATGGCAGCTACATATAAGGAGACAACCTCCAACATGTGTGAGGTGTGGACAAAACACTGGAACACTGGGCTGCAACACACTGTCTTTAGCCATGTTGGGTGTCAGGGATGAAGCAAAGGGTGCTTAATAATGCTAAAATAAAATATGACACAGAATATTGAGTAAATTATATGCCCTTTGGTACTACATATCAACTACAGAACCCTTTAGTCGTCCAGTCGTCTATAGCAAAAGAACTTTTCTCAGGTTGGACCAACATTAGCACAAGAGCAGCTCAGCACCCAAATCTGTTGTGCATCTCCATCTCAAAAACACTAACCACTAGGGGTGTAACGATAGCCAAGTCTTAAGATATGATATGAACCTCACAGTACGATATTTATTGGGATATCGTGGGAAAGCTCACGATATGGTGGGGAGGCTCACGATTAGGGATGTAACAATATCCAAATCTCTCGGTACGGTGTTTTCACAGTATACATGTCACGGTAAGATATTTATTGCGATATTTTGTGGAGGCAATAACAAAACTGTTAATATGATACTTTTTCCTCTTAAAATGCCTTGACAAGACTTAATCCAAAGAACTAAGACTTAAAAGTGCTTAGAACTTTTATTTCTTCATGTAGTCTACACTGAAACAGAGCCAAAGATTATGGTCTATGTAGTTCCCTCTGTCTGTTTTTTTTTAGCTATTGCTGCACCATAACTCTTACTTTAAGCAACGAGACTTGTAATTCGATATATTGTGATGGTCCACGATATTATTGCGAGAACTTTGACAATACAATTTCACGATATTTCAGTTATTGTTACATCCTTACCCTTACCACCCTTACCCATTTGAATGTCAAAAACAGAATTGGGAAATCTGAACTTTTGACAAAATTCACTGTGTCTGTTTCAAGCTTCAGCCCTCACATTCACATGTAAAGCCATCCAATCACAGACTTTTGACTCATTTTTGATGTCATGGTCTTAAAGTATTACGGTTTAATGAACATAACTATAAAAAGATACTTAATTTGGGGTGTGTAAGTCTCAGTTTAGTTAGCTCTTATTTCAGATAGATATTTAAGGTGTGGTGACTTACCAGACCTGTGTCAGAACTGAAGAAGCTACTTGGATGAGTCCTGATGGTACAGTATGTAAAGTTGCTTCTTAGTAGAAAACCCAAAGTTCTGAAGTTAAGTGTCACATCAAACAATGACCACAGTAAATATATACACTACCGGTTAAAAGTTTGATGTACACCACACTTTGTTGAGTTTTTTACTGTTTACTATTGACCAAAACATTTTCTATACTTTTGATTCATGAAAGTGTCCACCTATGGCAGATATAACAGCTGAACACACTCGTGGCTTGTTCTTTTTACAATAGAAATCAAATATTCTTCACAAAGTTCTTCCCAAGTCTGTTGCAGACGTTCCCATAAATGTGTGGCACTTGTAGGTTGCTTGGCTTTCACTCTTCTGTCCAGTTCATCCCAAATCAGCTCGATGGGGTTTAACTCTGGAAACTGTGCTGGACACTCCATGTTTTCAAGTTTACCATCTTGTTCTTTTTTCCTGAGGTAGTTTTGGCACAGCTTGGTCTTGTGCTTTGTTATCTTTTATCTTTTTTTTAACCTCTGCCTGTTCAGTTCTTACCTTTGTACCATTTCAAGCTCTTCTTTGAACTTTCATGACTTGAACTGCAAGAAAAAACAGGAAAATTAGGGTGTTCTAAAAATTTTGACCAGTAGTGTACGTTCAGCAACCAAGTTTCTTATTATTTCCCAGTGTAGTATTGTAGCTCAAAGAAATGTCTTTGAAGCTTGAGTGGCTAAATATCATTTGTACTGCAGTGGAAATGAAATCAGAATGGACTACATATGAACAAATGTAATATTATACACTATTTCTGAACACTATTTCATTTACATCTATCAATATGGCAGTGAGTGTACTGAGAAGCCTTGGCAGAGCACATGGGAGCAGTGCCTAAGTGTCACTGAGCCCTACCTGAGCTGTAAACAGGCCGGATATTTAACCCGGATTATCTGTCAGAATGAGACGCCGTCGCCTGAAACATCCCATTTGTCAGCTCAGTGGCTCTCATGAATACTTCCCAATGAGAGGGCCACCAAAATCAACTGTGGACTATCTGCACTAATTACACTTGTACAACACATCCAGGCGAGGAAGCCCTGGATCTAGGCGCTAATGTAAAGATTGCATACATTTGGGGGATTGTAGCAGCTCAGGCTAGACACAGAAATGAAAGAGGAATTACAGGGACATGTCTCAGTGCAGATGATTGACTTCAGATAAACCTGGACACACTTCTTTCACATATTCATGTATTCTGATAAAATGGTAGGAACATTTTATTCTCTTTTCTTTAGTGCTGTAAGGGCTGTGAATGCCAGACCAGGAACAACGGTGCAATGAATCTATTTTTAATTCAAATCTAAAAGACCCTGTACTTGTGTTTAAGTTCAACGCAACCTTTTACATCATGAAGTGTGTTATGAAAGCAACTATTTGTGATAAAGAAACATACTGAACAAAGCTGTCAATTAAGGGTGTAGGTTTGCAAAGGGACGCTGGGGACATGTCACGACCAATATTTGGGGAAGACAAAATAGTCCCTACCAATATTTGCCATTTTATTTTAATAAACAAAATATACATTTATTCTGATATTTTTCCAAACTGAATAGTATTAATTTAACACATTTTAGTTCTGAGATGTATTCAGTGATATGATGACAGGGTTACACCTGCCGCTGTTTCATTGGCTGCAAAAGACTGATGTCATTAGTGGTGCCAGGAGCCTAAACTGGGGAAGTGGCAGGACAGGGCCAGCACCCATAAATGGCGGCTTGAGGAGGCATGAGTGAAAACACTGTGCACCAAACTTTGAAAAACTTTTCAAAGTTTGGTGAGCAGCTTCATCTTCAACTTAGGAAAGAGGAAAAAGAGCAACTATCGCCACAAGTGCACCTCCCAAACAGAGCCCTACTCATGCGCTGTTAGCAGCCCGACTCTGTTGACAATATTCCACAGAAAAATGTTTGGACATGACCTCACAAATATCTCATCACCAACAAGCGAAATCTGTTACAATCTTCTACATCACTCATTTTCCATTAAAGAATCATCTTAGAAGGACAATGGACACAAACTATACATTTTGCAAACTGAAAAATGAAACCACCTCTCACTTATTTTGGGCCTGCCCAGACTCTGTGTGTTTTTGGAAAGAATTCATAAAACATATACACAACTTCTTCTCACATTTTACCCTTTCTTATAAATATGTGCTGTTTGGTTTTTTGCAGTGTGCATCATACAAAAAGTAAACAATATTATATAATTAATCTGTTAATCAAGTAACCTATCAGTTGGTTTCATGTGGTGGGTTGGCTGATAATGTCCCCACCAAAGCTGAGACCAAACCTACACCGTTGTTGTCAATGCAAGAATGACTTTGTCCAAGCAGGCATATTGTGCGCCCTACACAAATGTCAAATCGTCACGTTTTCCACATGTATGGAGTTTGCATACATAGATTTCAGAAACTAGAATTCAATCTGAGTTTTGGTGCTTGATACTTTCTTGATACATAGAAAGCCTGTATTTGTTATTGTATTTTTTTGCAGTTACCTCCAGAGAAATGCATTCCTGGTGCTCTTCTGAAGGATTTTAGGTTCAGACTCCTGCTGTCAATTTGTGCTTTCAGTTTGACTTGGGTAATCCACACATTTTCCATGAGGATCCTACACTGAGCGTAAATATACACCTACTCAGTATAGATATTTTTACTGTAAACCTGTTACAAGTCACTATGCATCCACAGTCAAGTTTGAACAGCTTTCTCATTGAAAAACAGTGATGCGTGTCTGTGGTTTCATGCTCATGACGCTGCCAGTGTGTTTAGGCCCTGAGAGTATGAACTAACTAAACAGGGCTAAAATTACTAATTGAAACCTCATTCATGTTTCAGGGCCTTTAAATTGTCAGGTACAGGGCTGTTAAAATGAATGATAGGAAAGCCCTGCAATATTGCCCTTGGTGCCTTGCCTGACCAGTCAGTCCCTTCTACAGTCTGTTCGAATTCAGAAGGGACTAGAGCAGGACCACAGAGCATGAAAATCCTAAATCCTAATTTAAGACGGTCTAACCACATGTCTCTCAAATTAAGAAATCTTCTCTCCAAAATTCTTGTAACATTCAGAACCAAATATATAACTTCTTTTACATGAAATAAGTAATAGTTTGGTAGCCTGATTCATCAGCCAGTTTCACTTCATGGAAACCGTCTGACCTTGCAGCATTAGGATTCATTCGCTGGACGGTAGGCGGGTACTTTTTTATGTAACCAATCGCTGCTATTTGGTCGTGACGTATATAATGCGAAGATAAAGGGACAAACTAGTATATTAAGCTTTTCCCAAATCCCATAGGAAGAAGGGCAATAACGTCTTTCCGCTTGATAAAACTCACCAAACATTCTCTTTGTTCCAGCTTTAAATCCTCGATCTCAGAAATCGTTGCCAAAACAGAATGTATGGCTCTTCCCTGATTGGCTGATACCTGAACTAGCACTTCCGGGGTTTTTGCAAACCATCTAGTGTATTCCGATTCCTGACCTAGTCACAAGAGAGAGATTAAATTGAGCAGAGGCACTAGGTGGCATCAGCCTGGCTAATAGTTTGGTGCTTTGATTGTTCATTCTGTAAAAATCTGCACTGGTTCTCAGTTCTTTATGTTGTTTTTTCCCTTTTTTACATATAAGCAGCCATGTTTGTTTTTGGCACAGACAGACCATGCGTCTCTCTGATTGGTTAATCCGCCTGTCAATCATTCCCTCTGAAATCAAGTAGACAGTACACAGCTCCAGATCCAGTTGTCTTTATAAAGTTTTGTCAAAGCGTGTAGTTTGGGCTGATCTGTTAACTTAGTGCCAGTGGTAAGTGTTTTTATTTTTATTAGCAGTTTGCGAGACCCCAAGCTTTACAAAAATGTGTTTTTTCACTATACAAACCCCCATTTTCTCTTATAACTCAATTAAATCTCTGTTCAGTACATCAGTGCATATCGACTTTGCCTGCCAATGACATTCATGCAGGTCCTACAAGGACCTTAAACTTGAAGGAAAAAGTCTTAAATATGATTATGATCAGATCTGACATTAATGCAAACAACTGGCTGAAAATCAATGCAGTGGCAAGCTCAGAGAGTAATTATTTGTGTGATTAGAATCGATCAGCTGTGTCAGGCCGTATATTACCGCTGCAGACAGACCTTATCAATACTGACTCACACTGGGATCCCGTACACCAGGCTTTGTCCACACTTCAGTGACAGTACACAGGCCATTCAGCGCATGTCAAACTCGCTCCATTCACTTTTATAGAAATAAGACGCCAGTTTAAATAGCTAGGATTGTTATTTAGCACTGAACTGTTTTCTCCAATGAAATGAGTGTTGATCGTGCACATACAAATCTTGATAATAATAATTTTGCTTTAGAATGATGAGTTTTGGTGCGATTAGGGACAAGTTTGAATTCTATGCTGTACTTAAAATCTTGTCTTGTATAATTCTTCTGTATCAAATGGTGCTCCATGTTGAGTTGCTTGGCTTATGTAGCATGTAGTAAGAAGTTAGTTGCCAAAAATGGTTCACTTAATAGTTGGCTACCACCACAAGAAAGATGGAAAAATAATCAAAATAATTTTTTACCCTGGTTTTATTTTCTAACCATAAAGAAATCAAAAAATCCAGTCTCATCTAGGGCTGGGTATCATTAAGATATGCCTTAAAGATATGCCTTTATTAGTCCCACAGTGGGGAAATTCCAGTGTTGCAACACGCAGTTCAAGAACAGCAGGGAAAAAGGTAACATGCAATAAAACCTATAATAGATAATGGCTTAAAAATAATTTTAAAATCTAATTTAAATTAAGAAGTTGCTGATAGAATACATATCTCGATGCAGTGAGCTTACGATTTGACATGATATACTTCAATTTGATTCGATATGGTTCAGTAAAAAATTAAGGGTAAATCATGGCTGTGACACTAAAAGTCTTTGTTAAATCACTGCTTGTGCAAAGTTAAAATGAAACACATTTTAATCATCAAAGCAGTGAAAATGTCAAATTTGTCACATAAACAAGTTTCCTTCCACTGAACAAGCAGCAAAACTGTAGCGCTGTGACAAAATAATTTAGTAAAAAAATACTCTTTACGATATATCGATACAGCAGCCCATGATATTGATACTGTATCATCACATTAAACAATACGATATATCGATATTTCAATATTTCAATATTTTTGCACACCCCTAGTCTCATCTCATCTTCAAAGCTGAACAAGGTTGGACCTGGTCAGAAATAGCATGGGGCAGCAGTAACTTTAGTGCAAACTGTTGTTGTGTTTTTTGGCAGGACACTTAACCCGCCTTGCCTAGTATGACCATAGTATTTGTGTGTGTGAGTGATTGGTGGACAGAGAATGACTTTTAAAGGGCCCAAATTATACTATTTTCTGATCTCTGTCAAAATGTTGTTTCCTCATCACAAACATACCTGAAGTTTTTTTTTTTGTTTGTTTGTTTTTTTTTTTCCACACATGTTTAAGACACAAATGTATATTTAGGCTAAGTTCTTCTCTCAAATGGAAAACACCTTATTCCACCTTGTGATGTCATGTGATAATACATGAAGTGCCCCATTATGTTTTTAAACTTGACACATCTTCACTAGAATCACTGGGATAATTCCAGCCCTCGAATCATCAATCTCTGCTGAACAACGGTTAAAACATAGGTATTCACTTGAAAACTACCTATTCATGACATCAGAAAGTGGAGCAGAGCATGTGGAGCTTTGGAGATGTACAAACACTAATAATCAGGATTACTCAAACATGTGTGAATGAAACAAAACAAAACACAACTCCAAGCATGTTTTTGATGAGATAACATTATAACATGGCTCAAAGCTCACAAGAATTCAATTTGTGTAATGTAGGACCTTTAACACGCATTACATTTAACCAACACTCTACTTCTTCTTCCCACCATTATTTCCATTGTTCCATCTTCGACATTCCTTATTAACATTACCTTCACACATCACCAACCAAGCAGATCCGCTCCGATACTAAACAAACAACAACAATAACGGCTCATAATGTGAACATAATGTAAGCACACCTTTAGAGCAGGCGCTGAGTCGCGAGACAAACAGCGCGATTGTGTCAAGAGAGCTGGAGCCGCCTCTGTGCCCGGACCTCCCCAGCCTGGGACCCAATAGCACCCACGGGGGCTACGGCGGGGAGCGGGGAGAGGGCCTGGGTGATTTATGGGGGAGCAGAGCGCAGATAAGAGGGCTGCCTTCATTTAACGTCTTATCTGAGGCGTTAAAGAAAGACCACAATTTGCAGCATTCTTAAAAGCCCCAGATGCGACTAATCTCTGCTCCCTTCCAGACAATCTGAGCGCGGAAAAACTATGCATCACTCACTTGTCTCGCCACGGCAACCACACAGGGACACAGTGAAAAAAATCATATTCATCATAATGGAAATATCTGAAGTTGTGTTGTGTGTATAGTTAGCAGAGTTGGAACAATGGGGTACTTTAGTGTTTGATATTTCTATTACAAGTACATGCAATGGACAGACAAAATTCAATGTAAATAATCATCTGTCATAATTGTGCTAAGTACAATAACAGTATAATAAATAATAACAATGCTTTGAGTAATCCTTTATTATTAGTCCGTCTACATCTCCAAAGCTCAAAATGCTCTGTCATGAAGTTTTAGTTTTCAAATTACCAGCTACATTTTACCTTTAATTAAGTAGAAATAGGCAATTCCAGGGTTGAAATTATCCAAATGATTTTAGTAAAGTGTAAGGAGGTTAAAAATATAGTGGAGCAGTGGAGCACCTCCTGTATTACCATATGACATCAAAAGGTGGAACAGAGTGTTTTCTGTCTGAGAGAAAAACTCAAGGTGTGTGTGTTAAACATGTGTGAATGAAACAAAACACAACTCCAGGGTTTTGTTGAAGAAACAACATTTGCACATAGATTAGAAAATAGTATAATATGGGCCCTTTAAACAAAGCAGTAAGGAATAAGAAAAATATTGGGACTGATCACATTTGCCAGTCATTTCATCTGAGCTGACTGCACACTAGAGGATTTTTAGTCTGAGTCAACTTTGCCTCTCCACAAGTTCAGGAGGCTTGGGCCAAGTATCACTTCTCATGTCTCTCCTCATGTCTGTGGGGTCAGTGTCATTCTGTTATGATTATTGCTCTAACACTCCACAGCCAATCGGACTGCAGACCCAGATCACATTACAGGAAATTTTGAACCAAAATTAATAAATATAATGTCACCAACAGTTATGTTATGCTAATTCTAAGCAATAATAGAGTTTTAAAGATCATCTATTTAACCACCGAGATATTATTATTTTGTCTAGAATATAGGCTATATATTCATGGAGACAAGCAGGTCACACCACTAGGCCAAAATACAGGTCAAGTCTGCGGAGAGGCGACCACTCACAGTAAGAATTCATATTTTTATTACTAAGTATTTCATTGAATAAATACAAGATAGATTAATTAATGCTGTTCTGTGGGGAACATCTACAAACAGGCCGTATGTAAGAGAATTTCAGTAATTTATCCTCCACATACATCTCGGTTTAACATTGACTCACAAGAGCTTTATTTACACCACGATCTTCTTGTGGCATACCAATGGCATACCACTATATAAATTGTGGCATATTGCTGTCTAACTAGCCGACTTGCCTTCATAGCCTCAGCACACTTCCTCTATAAACCTAAAGGGCTTGAGCACTCAAAGACCATAATATGTTCACTTTTGAAATCTACTATATACTATGTTGACTTTCCATATTATTGATGGTAAATAAAATTCTCCTGCTTCAGACATCCAGTTGGTCTCCAGCCTTTTCCTTCTACTCTTTCTTGGACAAGCTGAAAACCTCTACAACACACAAGATGCACCCTTTTTCTTTAAACGGAAAAAAGGTGACAAAGCTTAAAGGGCCCATATTACACTGTTTTCTGATTTATGTTGCTATGTTTTTTCCTCATCACAAAACAGACCTGGAGTTGTGTTTTGCTTCACACATGTTTAAGACACAAACCCTGCATATTTAGACTGAGTTCTTCTCTCAAACAGAAAACACTCTGTTCCACCTTGTGATGTGGTAATACAGCAAGTGCTCCACTGTGTTTTAAAACTCCATACACCTTCACTAGAATCATTTTGATTATTTCAGCCTAAGAATTGCCAGTCTCTCCTGAACTAAAGATAAAAGATAGCTGATAATTTGAAAACTACCGCTTCATGACATCATAAGGTGGAACAGAGCAGTTTGAGCTTTGAAGATGTAGACACACTAATGTAAAGGACTATTCAAGCACACGTGATTGAAACAAAACACAGCCCCAGGTATGTTATTGAGGAGGTAACCACATTATAACATGGCTTAAAGCTCACAAGAGTCCGTTTTGCATAATATAGGACCTTTAACATATTTATTTAGGGTCCTCATTTGATTTGTTAAAAGTCAGTGTAACCCTCTACACATATTTTGCCACTAAACAATTCCAAATAATATCTTTTAACCCTCATTCTCCCATTGTTGTGTTTCTCGCTCTCTTCTGTGTTGTGTTTTGAGTGAATGATTCCTCCAGTGTGAGTGCTATCAGCTCTAATCCTAAGAACAACTGTCTCTCTGGCAGCAGCGGCTCTGAAAGGCAGTGGAAGAGCCCTTTAATGGGATATTGTTCGGCTTTTGTCTCATTCAAACCAAAAGGAAAAACAGAGTGGATCGCACCAGCTTCGGTAATGAGCTTTTGTAACCCAGTCAGTCATAATTATTTTCTTCATTCTCTCCCAATAATTCAGTGGCACGGACAGTTATTTGGTGCCTCACGGTTCCAACATGCTCAAAAATTAACAATTGAACTGTTTGAAAATTGGTAAAATATGAGGCCAGCCAAAATAGTGCGGTTTTATCTGTAAACACAATTACATAGACTATTTAGTTTGCTTCTACAAGTCAGGTTTTTCCTTTCTTTTTTCACTGGATTTTTGGGGGCTTGCTCATTGTGAACTTTTTCAATTAAGTTGCATGGAGTTATACGCTGAAATACTAATAATAATAATGTGGAAAACGGGGCACAAAATAATTTAGTTTCCACTATTTATTCAAAGTCATCTTAAAGGAGAGGTTCATTCAGCTGCATTGTGGAACTGCGATATAGCAATTTAATATACGGCATAATAGAATGTCTAAAGATGGATAAACTTTGCGGATGGATGCGTTTTAAAAATTCTTTGGTGTACAAGAAGCAATGTAACAGCCAGTAACTCGAAAAAATATATATATATATTTACCTGTACAGGATGTAACAATATCCAAATCTCAGAGTACGATATTATCACGATATGCCTCTCACGGTACGATAATTATTGCAATATTTTGGAGGCGTTAACAGGATTCTACATATTCTATTTTTACTGCCACATTCCAACGATTAATTTATTATGTAGTAAAGTAAGTAAAGAATCATGGCTTGTGCAGTTCTATCTTTTTTAATATCTTTAAGTTAAAAACCTTGCAATTCGATATATTGTGATGAACCTTGATATTATTATGAGAGTTCTGACGATACGATATCACGATATTTCGGTTATTGTTACATCCCTACTGTACACCATATACACCAGCCTATACAGTACAACCTCAACATACATTGGCCATTCATAGGGCTGATTTTGGGAGCTCTTGAGTAAAATATAATGTAAGATTTGCTAACCTTAAAACAACAACTGTATGTGCTAGAACGATGCCACAAATGTATTCTTATAATATACCATCTTGAACACAAATGCCCTCTTCTTTTGAAAATACGGGCTCACAGCTTTTTTTGTTCAGTTCAATGCAACATATATCAGTGTGCATCAAACTAGATTATGATTACTAAAAATATTAAGTTACAGAGTTCAAAATGTTTTAGTGGTTCAAAGTTTTAGAAAATTGTGTTTGCCCCATGAATTGTATTGTAAAAGTATTATATTGATGTAAATGTAAGTAATAGCCATATAATTTACTATTTGACACTTTGGGATCAGAGCTGATTCGTTGTACTTTTGTGGTCCACTCTGCTTAAACTCTTCCTTGGAAATTCTGTTTTAAAGTTTGTTACTAGTGCATACAGAACTAGTTACTCAGATTTATACATATATATATTTCTCCTTTGATAGTTTGAAAATTTAGCCAGGCTGGCGCCACCTAGTGCCTCCGCTCAATTTCATTTCTCTCCAGCGACTAGGTCAGGAATCAGAATACACTAGAAGGTTCGCAAAAGCTCTGGAAGTGCGAGTTTGGGCACCAACCAATCAGCGAAGAGCCATACATTCTGTGTTGGCAACGATTCCCAAGATCGAGGATTTAAAGCCAGAACAAAGAGAATGTTTGGTGAATTTTATCAAGGAGGAAGATGTTATTTCCCTTCTTCTTACAGGATTTGGGAAAAGCTTAATATACCAGTTAGCGGCACATTACATACGTCACGGCCAAATAGCAGAAATTGGTTAAATGAAAAGTACCCCACGTACCGTTGAGTGAATTGGATTCTAATGCTGTGAGGTCAGACGGTTTCTACAAAGTGAAACCGGCTGATGAATCAGGCTATTGAAAATCAGGTACCTCATAACTTTGTGATAAGTCTTTTTTTTTTTTTTTTTATGTATTATAGCAATTGTACTATTTGAACTCATCTCTTCCATTGTTGTATCCAGAAAGAACATTGTCTTCTCCTGAGCTTCCGAACCCCTGCCAAAGTTAATGGAAAAATAGTGACCGTTCCACCTCTCATTAACAGTGAGTACATTACAATGCTGGATGCTACCAACACTGAGAAATGTCATGTCGAGGTTAAATGTAATCTATTGTTCCAAACTAATTCCAGTCCATAATAAAATAATAGGCTTTACAAAGACAGGAGAGGAGCGCGCAGTTGTTCCTAATTACACAGCGCTGCCTTATCTCCTGGGCTGTACCTGTGTGGCAGGTGAGGGAGTGCGCGCAGATAGCAGCAGCTCTGAACCGGGCCAGGAGTTAAGACCAGGCCAGAGCCCATCCTGCACACAGATTAGCCTAGCGCATTTATCGGCCCTTGTAAATGACTGGCCAGTGTAGTTAGTGCCAGCCCGGGCTACTGGAACAAGAGGCTTAAGATGCTATCAGTGAGAGCGGCGCTGCAGGCACTCTGAAGATTATAAAGCATGCACGAGACAGTAGGAAAAGTGTTGACAAACAACTGGGGGTTATTAAACCTTAATTATATGCTAAGCTAATACACTCTCTGACCCATCGACACAAAGCTTAGGAGACCTGGGGGCCTCCGAGTCCCTTTATCAAGGTCAGAAGTCATCAGTTGTGTTTGATTGGCTCGGGGCGCTGCATCACATTAGACAATGAGGATCAGGACTTTGCTCTTGTCTGCCACTGTTTACAGCAACAGTCCAAAAGTCCAAAGTAAACAAAAGGCTTTCACTTTCTATCACAGAACACAAGACAGTGAAGAACAAGAGTTGTAATGTTATACTATCTGAGACGCAAATTACATGCTGGACAATTATCAAGTAGTTTTGTCTAAGACTTTTCTTTACCTCAGCCCCCTGGAGTTTGAATGTTCTCTGTGTCTGTGGATTGGTTTTCTCTGGATACATCCAAAAAACAAAAACTTATATTCTGTGTAAATAATGCACAAAACCATGCACTGACTGAATTAGCTCAAAAAATGTAAAGTGTAAAACGCAGACAGCACTCAGTCTCATCCTGGCTCTAAGACATTATTTTTTGGGGGGGGTCGCCTTGTCGCGATCTGCATGTAGGTCTGCAATATACAGTTCTGACACATGTTGAAATGTTAAGACATGTTTTGTATAATTTCTAATCTTTTTGTAATTGTTTTATTGACTATTTTGTTCCAATATTGCTAGGCGACTTATGGATCCTTTTATTGCTGCTTCAATTACTGTTTTTCATTGTTTAAAACCTGAGTAAAACTAATTGTTCAGAGAGACACGATCACTCAGTCAACAATAAAATACCATCATTAATGTTCAATAATGCTCAAATCCACCTTTATTTTGGGATTTATGAATAATGTTTGCTGACTTGGGTCGTGAAGGTTTATGACTTTTAAAATATGGGTCCCCGAAAAAAAATTTGGGAAACATTGGTCTAAGAGCTGCTTTCACATTCAACACATTCAACTTTATTATGGAAAGAATTGGGTAACCACCCAATTCCCACTTTTACTCTCTGGCTTTTAACACCTCTTGAGTTGTGTGGTCCACTGTGTCTTTTATTTATTTATTTATTGTTTTAAATTATGATTTTTTGTCTTTTAATTTGTCTGTGCAGCACTTTGGAAACTGTCATTTTTATAAAATGTGGATTGGATTGGGCACCACACATCACATGTTGTGTAAAGAAGACTGTAGTCCAATACTAAACATACGTACAGGATTTTCAAATTTCTTTACTTTTGCTCCTCAACTTTCACTTGAATACTTGGACACATGTCTTACACAGCCTACCTGATCTTTTGACTTCCAGTTCAGACTATCTTCTATCACAAAGCATGTAAAACAGTGATGTTTTTCTGTTACTTTCAGACAGCAGTGTGGATAGAGATTACCTCACTCGCACATACGCTGTCAGAGCAGAGCGGGGAGACATGCCTGTACAGATAATTAGCTTTACTCTCGAGAATTACTCTCACAACAACAAAACAACAACTGGAATTTGTAAGACTTTAGGCTACGAGATTACAGACTTGGAGCACCACTTAAACTTTCGGTAATGTGAGATGCAAAGAGCGGAAGAGAAAACAAGAGGTGGGGGCATGCAAGTCGTGACGTGGACTCGAGTCAGACGTGAGGCACTGTTTTTAGGACTTGAGACTTGACTTGATAAAATGGACTAAGACTTGGGACTCAACTTCGACTTGAAGGTCAGTGACTTGGGACTTGAGGCCTGTGACTTGAGAAGACTTGATGCGTCTCCTAAAAATGTATATGTTTTTAGAAAATACTCAGAAAATACAGTTGATAAATGCAGAGCTGAATTTTACAAGAGCAAACTGGAACATGTCCCTCCCACTTCTCTGTTTGGTGACTGAAGTACCACTGTGAGATAGTATCCTCAAGTGTACTACAGTAATATACAGTACAATACAATAAAACAGAGGGAATCCTTCCATTTCAGCACAGACAAAAAAACTGTTATTAAGCACTTTTAAATCTTCTTTCTGTTCTAACTTTAATGATTCACCCTAAGACTTTGTCAAGACATTTAAAAAGAAAAAAAATGGATTTCTACAACTCTTTTACAAATATGCCATGATTTTTAAAGTACAATTTAGTTAAATTCATATAAATTGCAAAAATCTAAGCTATATTTGGTCCTTTTGTTTAAAGACTTGAAGTTCAAAGCATACGACTTGGACTTGGGCCAGTGACTCGAGACTTGGCCTTGCCTGTATTTGACTTGAGACTTGACTTGGACTTAAAGTTAAAGACTTGAGACTTGCAAAACAATGACTTGATCCCACCTCTGGAGAAAAAAAAAAAAAGGTTAAGGCAAATGTATTTTATAAGAGAAATGTTTACTTCAAAATATTAGAGGCTGATCTTGCTACAGGAGAATGGGACCTTTTTTATTGGAAATATGTTATGGACTTTTATGTAACCAGAGGGGACTCTATTGTGAATTTGTGGTAGGGAAAACTGGAGCACCAGGAGGAAACCTGTGAGAACATGCAAACTTCACACAGAAAGGCCCCACACTGTCTAGAAGTCAACTGCGGACTTTCTTGCTGTGAGGTGTGAGCCTTAAGTGCTGTAACAATAATAATGTTAATAAAACTGTGCTACTTTGTTGTGATCAGCTTTTGAGTTTTCTTCAAAGTTATCCATCTCCATGCTCACCAAGCCCCAAGTTGGTGCTTCATCACTGGGCTTCCGTCATGACTCCAGCTGCCCCTGTGCTGGAGGTGAACAGTGGCAGAATAGGGCCATACAGGAGATGAAAGCGGGCGCAGATGGAGAAAAAAACACAGCTTTTGGGCATTTTCTACAAGATTACATTTGCCCTTGTACCTTTCCACACTCCTCACTGCAACCTACTTCAAATAATCCTGCCACGTACTGGAGATACTGTGTGCTACTTGTTAACTTTTACTTGTACTACGCCATTGAAAAGGTTGCAAAGTCTAGTCTGAGGTGGTGCCCTGATCTTGTAATAACCTGGTGGACAGTTTGTAGATGTTCGGCACAGGTCAGAGGATAGGAGGGGCAGACTGGTGTTAAATGGGATGTTTTGGAGGGTGTCAGAGTGCAAGGACTTGTTCATAGACATACAATGGGTCACCGCATTCAATACACTGCAATGCAACAACAGTGTGTGCCAGGGAAGGGTTGATAATAAGACTTCTGATTTTCTGAAAAATGATTTTTGTACATAGCAAAATGTTGGTTTATATCTTGTTTTCGAATTCAGAAATGCTTTATAAAATGTAATACTTATATCCATGTATTAATGTATCAGTGTGTATATTTCACTTTTCATTTCATTGACTCTTAAAAAGCAAAGACATAAAAGGATTTGGATACTAGACAAATTTACGTGAAAGTTACAGCGGGCACCAGTCGTGTAGAGGGGATTTTTTAAGTGGGGGTATGTGATTTTTGACTAAACCAGGAGGACTAAACCAGGACTAAACTAGGACTGAACCAGGACTAAACCAGGACTGAACCAGGACTAAACCAGGACTGAACCAGGACTAAACCAGGATTGAACCAGGACTGAACCAGGTCTAAACCAGGACTAAACCAGGACTGAACCAGGACTGAACCAGGACTGAATCAGGTCTAAACCAGGACTAAACCAGGACTGAACCAGGTCTAAACCAGGACTAATCTTGGATTTGAGAGAGAGTGAACCCAGAGTGTAGCAGGCTGTCCACAAAGCGTGATCGGGCAATGGCTGCACATAGCCCTGTGGGGCGCGGACAGGACCTTTTGCCTGCGGTCACCCGATGGTCTATATGAGTGCACCTCCGGGCTTGTCCCGACACTCAGTCCTGGTTTAGTTCTGGTTTAGTCCTGTTTTAGTCCTGTTTTAGACCTGTTTTAGTCCTGTTTTAGTCCTGGTTCAGTCCTGTTTTAGTCCTGTTTCAGTCCTGGTTTAGACCTGTTTTAGTTCTGTTTTAGTCCTAGTTCAGTCCTGGTTCAGTCCTGTTTCGGTCCTGGTCCCTCATGTCACTATAGGACAGTACTGGAGATATTATGAGCCTATGCAGTTTGATTTCACCATTATTTAACATTTAAGTTGTAGCTATTTTATATTTGCTATTTTTTTATATGTCACGTCGAGAAGTAGTGTGGACCGCAAACCCCAGCGTACCACGCCCACTACACCCCTGGTTGGCACGGTTCCTCAACTTTGAAACTTTGCGTCCAATAAAGATTAGTTAAAATGTAAACAAATAGAACAACTGACTGAAAATTATAGTAATTCAGTTAGAACACTGGGCAACACTTTCATTATAACAACGAATAAACAGAATTGGTGCCAAAACTAACCCTTGTTGTACTCCTCTTCCATTACTCACTGACTAATACCATATGCATGAGTTATTGATACTTGGCAGCTGATTCATCAACATTCCCCGGGGCGTGATCCAAACTGTAGTCTCTGTTCTGTCTGTAGCTCTGTTACTCAAGTTAGACTTCAATCTGATCTTGATCTGATCTATTTTAACACAATCTGACCAGAAAGAACTATAAGTGAGTTTATTTTTACTGTTAAACAAGCATTAGCCAACAGGGTTTTTTTTGTTTTTAGTTGTTTTTTTTTTTTTTTTTTTTGTTTTTTGTTTTGTCAGTCACTGTTTTTTTGTTGAAAATGAAACACCTAAGCAGGACCATGAACTCTCATATTGATCACCCGCTTCTGAAAATCTGTTTAAATCCATTCTGTTCTATCTTAAAACTTTTTGGCAGTGTTTATGCATTGTGCACTTTGTGTCACTGTGATAACATGAACATTATATCATACACATACATGTAGAATACCCACAGCGTGTTTTTAATGCAAAGTATCAATAGTGTACATCTGGGACAAAGTCGTGGGCCAAACTAAATATTTATTTAAAAATTTCATCAACATCTGCATGTTTTCTCGTCTTTCGAGATATGCATGTTAAACCTTTTCTTATTCAAATAAATGTTTAATAATAGTTTTACTTAAACACTGAATCCAGAACAAGCAAAATATAAAATAATAACATTTTAAATAAATAATGTCTCTATAGAATATCTGTAGCTCTAATATATATTTGATATGATCTCGTGGGCCAAATATAATTATATCACTGGCCGAATTTGGTCCCCTGGCCTGAGTTTGACATGCCTGGTGTACATAATGAAAGATGCTTTACAAACCCAAAATTAATACAATTAAATAGACGTTCACAGAAATAAAGTATTTACAGTCAGTCTAAAACATTATTGTACACAGTGTTCTCAGTTCAGTATGTCTTGATTGTTCCAATGAAACCTCACCACATCTAATGAACAGTTATGAGCTGGATCTGAACTCTTGACTCACTGTGCCACAATTGCTCCTGTAACAACTATTTAGCAATATGATAATTGTTGCTAGTTGACAACCTTGTATTATACATGGGATCAAAATCAACGCCTTCTCTTCATTGTCTGAATTACAGTCTAATTATATGATACTGGTATTTTAATTTTAGTATCTTTTTGCTTTGCCCTCTGCTGAACTCTTAACCACGATCCCACAGTCATTTTCCACAATTACCTCCTCACTCTGACATGTGTAATTGCGTACCTGAAGTCATGTTTGTTGGTACGTAATTTTTTTTCTGCTGCACTGGCTTAATAAAGACAGGCAAGTCAGGACAAGAGCATAGATAGCAGGTAGCTTCTTGAGTGCCTATTTTTAGCCCGGATCATAAATTTATGGTCTGTTTGCTATTTATTTCATAACTGGTACTTATAAAAGCTGGAAAAGTAAAAGTTATTATTTAATGCAGAATGGTTGGATGACTTGCCTTTCCACCGTTAAGGGAACAAGAGTGAACATGACTTTCAAAAACAAGACTGCATCCTCTGTATTAGAAAAGTAATGCTTGATAATTAGACAAATTATAGGTTCTATAGTTTCTTATACCACGGTCAGTGAGAATTGCAATTGCTAACCACAGTGTGTCAATACTGTGTAATGCACGAATCGTCCGGCAACAGTTAAATCACATTATATTTCACTACTCAACGGCCATCACCGTAACATCACCATAGCAGCAGGTAAACAAACGCTGAGCTGCTCTGAGCAGACTGTAGGGGCACAGCTCCTCTTTGTTTAATGCTTACTTAACCATGTTATGCTTTCAGATGTGCATTATAAAATCTTGAATAACATTCTAATTATATTGTAATTTCCCAAATGCAGACAGATAAAGCACTTCTTTTTTTTTTGCACATCTACTTTTACAAAATGTACGTAGGATTATACGCAGGATTTTATGCAGGATTATTATTATGTTCTCACACTCTGTTTGTACCTATTTCCCACAGTACTCATATGTTTTATGACAATTGACCTTTTTGGACAACTCTTGTGAAATAACCCAGGCTTGGGACAACTAATACACATAAGCCTAGTTCAACTGAATTTATTTTATTTATATACTGTGATTTATTATTCTTATTCTTATTCTTATTCTTATTAGTAGTAGTAGTAGTAGTAGTAGTAGTAGTAGTAGTAGTAGTAGTAGTAGTAGTAGTAGTAGTAGTAGAGATGGGACAGGAGACCATTGGAAAAATCAGGTGCCAGGTGTCATTGTGTCATTATTCAAGGCACTTCACCCACATTGCCTAGTATGAAAGTAGAGTGGCTTGGAAGGGCCAATGGCACAGATTGGCAGCCTCGCTTTTGTCTGTCTGCCCCAGGTGGCTACAATAGTAGTTTACCACCACCAGGTATGGAGTGAATAAATAATGCTCTGTTAAGTGTCTTTGTGACACATATCTGTGAAAAGCACTATATAAAAAATAAACGTACTTACTTATTTAATACAGTATAATAATTAGATGTACTGCAGTATTGTTGATCGTCTGTATTGTGACCACTATATGCTCGTAACATATAGTCCGAATTCCCTGCAGCCTTTTGCACACAGGCCCTCATGCTTCCCATTCCACGGCAACATGAAACAAACCAGAGAGCAAGCAATTTTATTGTTCAGTGATATCTTTAATTGTGATGAGGAGGGATTATGCAGATTTGGGTAAGCCTCCCTGACAGGACATATT
The DNA here is from genome assembly GCF_026225935.1 of Boleophthalmus pectinirostris. Taxonomy (NCBI): domain Eukaryota; kingdom Metazoa; phylum Chordata; class Actinopteri; order Gobiiformes; family Gobiidae; genus Boleophthalmus; species Boleophthalmus pectinirostris. Next base: position 25,839,352 of record NW_026571473.1, on the reverse strand, counting down.
TGAGAGTGAATGGGCCGTAGAACAGGAGTCTGTGTCAGTGGAGGGGGCTTAGTGCACAGTCTAATCCTGAGTCAGGGGATCCCTCATTTAGCCTGAGCCCTCCTGATGTGCACTGGGCCACAATTACAGCCACTCACAAAGACAAAGCCAGCGCACACTCTGTGACTAAGTGTCCTAAAGATATTGCTTTTATCTATATGACTTCATCCACTGGTGTAGCCCGGCCAGAGGCATAGAGCTGAAACAGTTAAAACACTGTTGGACAAATGACTAAATGATCACTTTAAAGAAGCTATAATTTGTGCTTTTATCTAAATATTTAGCATTAAAACACAACTTACATAAAGCTGTGTTTTAGATTTTATTCAATGTAAAAATTTTTTTACCTAACTTGTAAAAACTGTAGTATGAATTTTGAGTAATTCTAAGTGCAGGGTTGTGGACAGAGTGAAAAGGCTCAGTTGCAGGACAATTAAGGATTAGTCAAACATGTATGATTCTATCCAAATACATTTTATAGCAGGGGAATAGAGTTTGTCCCCTTTAAGGACAGAAAAAACAGTGAACAATATGAACTTTATTTGGAATATGTTGTATTTTTACATAAGCTTCATGATTCAAACCATTGCTAGTGGCCTATAGGAAGTACAGGTGGAAATAGCTTCTTCCACTTTGTTGTTTCAGACTAATAGAAAATCCATCTAAAATAATTCAAAAGTTACAGTTCATATTTCATTTATTTTACACTTTCTGACTGTTTTTGCATTTCTTTAAATAAAAACTTTACATCAGTTGTTTGGGCTCCTGACAGTACATATTGAATCTTTGAACACACACCTTCTTGCATATCCATTTCAATTTCAGAACACTTCTCTATTGTACTGCCTTGACGGAACAATATCTTGCTTCTTTCTTTCCATTTTTCTTTGCAAAATCCGTTTTCACCAACTTTTGTGCTACATTGTCTGTTTTTATCCCCCGACGCACTGAGACTGACTTGTGTCCAATTGCATTATGCGTTGCAGCTATCTTTTCAATAGGTCGTCTTTGAGCAAAACTAAAACAAAAGCTGTGAAATATAGAAATAAAAGAACGTAGCGATGACTTTGGAAGATAAACTAAGACTTAGCGCTAATTACAGCTGGAGGTCAGTTTGGCAAATGCATTTTCAAACAAGCCACTGGTGTTTCCCATACAATCTGGAGCAGTCACACTCCTTTAATACCCTGAATAGGCAATTTCGCAGCGCGTGTGCGGAGAAAGGAGACATGAAAAGTTGTGAAGAATTGATGATGGACTCTTTGAGACTGAGCGCGATAAAATTGACCATGAAATGTGGAGCTCAGAGTTAAATTGGCTGGAAGAAAAGCAGGCGGAGGTGTGGGGTAGGATCACAGAGGCGGCCTTGTGTTTGCGAATGCTCTGCTCGATGTGGACACTGTCTAATGGGTAATTAAAAGAGACAAAGGAGCTAATGGAACGGAATGTTAGCACTGGCTCTGATCGCTGGGGGGGTTATGTGCAGTTCTGCTATGCGTTTTTCAGCGTGCAATGTGATGTCACTGCTGTGGCTACGAGAATATGGTAAATTAGTGGATACAGTGTTTTGTTTTGTTGATATAGAACGGCAGTGGTTCTGGTGTAGTGTGTAAATTTAGAATAAGGCTGAACGGTTTGGGCAAAAATATTTACTTGCTACTTGTGATTTGTGATTAATGTGTAAAAATAAGATTCTGCTGAAAAACTGAACTATGAACGTACAAACTAATCCAAGAATCACATTTCAGTATCATATTCAGTTTCATTCAGTATCGATATCATGGACTGAGAGTATTTTTTGTATATTTTACTCAATTATTTTGTTACAGAGCTGCAGTTTTGATGCTTGTTTAGGGGAAGGGAACTTTTTTGTGTAACACATTTGACATTTTCATAGTTTTGATGATTAAAATGTTTGTGTTTCATATTCACTTTGCACAAGACGTGGTTTAACAAAGACTTTTAGTATCACATCCATGATTTAGCTATTATATTTATTGAACTGTATCAGATCGATTTGAAATATATTGTATCGAGTCGAAAGTTCACTGTATCGAGATATATATCATATCATGGCCTGTGTATCGAGGTATGTATTGTATCGGCAACTTCTTAATGATACCCAGCCCTACATTTCAGAACATGTTTGTGCAGATCTAAACTACAGGGTTAGCAGTTTCTATGCATAATAAGACATGATATTTTGTTGTCTGTGGAGGAGATTATGGTACTTAAAAAACTGAAGCCTTTGCGATTTGCTAATTGTGTTTATTGAAACTGTGATTTTAATTTGATTGCGATTAACCTTGCAGCCCTAGTCTAGAGAGCTTCAGTAGTAACTTACACTCACATACAGCCACAGTCCTGTGACAACCGTGTTACATAGTGCAACTTTAGCAGTATGACATATAGAACCTCTGAGAACAATGCGAAGAATCCTTGGTCCCCATAATACTGTACATTTTGCGGATCTACTGTGTGCTATTCAGGGGTTGTTATAGACAACCTTGTGAGGACCTCTCGCTGTTTAAAGGGCCCATATTACACAATTTTCTGATCTATGGCTACGTTTATATGATGACAGTCTGAACAGAAGACACAAAAGTGGAATAGCGTCTTCATTTTTTATTCCACGCTTAGACAAGCGTTTTTGGGAGGAAATCTACATGCATACGGTGAAGCAAAAGTGTGTGCATTTGTTGGGTATGCATGCCAGGCGGCTAGGTGGTGACACTAGGTGTATGTATGTGACGTAAACACGTACGTGGCGTGAGCAGATCTGACTAGAGTTTTGCGTCTTAGGCAGTGTAGACGGAAACACTACGGCAGAACTCTGGATGATGGTTTGAGATTTTTGTGTTTTTAAGCCCCAAAAACACCGTCACTGTCTAAACAAAAGGCACTTCTGATATAATATTTTGTGGTTTTTACCAACAAGCGTTCTCGTGTAAATGTTTGTATGTTTTAATGTTGTTTCTTCATCACAAACATACCTGAAGTTGTGTTTTGTTTCATACAAATCCTGCAAATTTAGGCTGAGTTTTTCTCTCAAATGGAAAATGCTCTGTTCCACCTTGTGATTTCATGTGGTAGTACAGGAAAATCCATACACTTTTACTCAAATCATTTGGACAAGCTCACCCCTGAAATTGCCAATCTCTACTGAACAAAAGCTAAAATGTAATTTAACCTGAAAACTACTGCTTCATGACATCACGAGGTGGAACAGAGCATTTTGAGCTTTGGGGATGTAGACAAACTAATAATAAAGGATTACTCAAACATCACACAACTCCAGGTATGTTTTTGATGATTCTAAAATGACTATAAGCTCACAAATCAATTTTGCTTAGTAGAGGCTTTATTTTATTAAATCCATCATTTTGAAACTCATGGATGCGTGGTCCATGTTTTCCTAGTTGTCATTGTCGATATCTGCTGTCAGCTTGACCAGTAATGACCAAAATCTTACCCATTCAACTGAAAAGCACACAGTTGGAGCAATAGAGACATTAGCTTCATGCACATTTCCTGATTGACAACGTTATCCATCTGACTCTCCATTCAGCATCTACATCAAAGATTCTGGGTCTGCGTCTCTGGCCTGTGGTTTGGAGTGGGGACCTCTCTGTGCCTCATGGTTATAGAGAACAAAGACTTCGAAAACCTTACGCTATTAACTAGAATCACCAAAACCAATTGTATTCTATTAGCTTTCAAATAACACTGTGGAACTGACTATATGGGGCTATTCCGAGCCAGCCGGAGTTCCCATTCACGACCATGAAATTCGCCCACTCGGAAACAGTGAAAACAATTCTTGCTGGTATACGCGTTTATTGAATTTAATTGCCTTTGGTCACCCCGGCTTATAGCCAGAGCACGCGGGCATCTCTTCTGATAGAAATTTTATCGTTGGGCTTAAGAAATTCTGTCACTTGAAGAAAAGAAGAAGAAAAAAAGTCGAGCAAATTTTCTGATCTGTGTTTAATGTTGTTTCCTCATCAAAAAACATACACGGAGTTGTGTTTTGCTTCATTCACACATGAGTTCTCGCAAACAGAAGACATGCACCTTGTGATGTCATGTGGTAATACAGGAAGTGCTCCATTGTGTTTTTAAACTCCATACACTTTCACTAGAATCATATAGATAATTTCAGCCCTGGAATTGTCAGTCTCTACTGAACAAAAGGTAAAAGGAGCTGTTAACATGAAAACTACCGCTTCGTGACATCACAAGGTGGAACAGAGCTTTGGAGATGTAAACAGACTGATGGTAAAGGATTACTCAAACATGTGTGAATGAAAGAAAACACAACTGAGTATTTTATTGATGAGGTAACAACATGGCTAAAAGTTCACAGGAGTCAATTTTTGACATAATATAGGACCTCAAATGTGTAACCTTTCGGCTGGGGGTTCATCTCCTGCTCGTTTCTACGGATATGCCATTGCTCTGCCTGGAATGTTCCATAGTATGACATTAAACAGCTTTACCTTACATTTATTAATTTACAAGTGTTTCAAAAATACCTACAAAAACAGGCATTCTGTCTGTGAGTGAGGTTGCCCCTCCACTAGGAATATCCAAGTCTCATGATACGATATCGTCATAGTATAAACCTCACCGTACGATATTGATTGCAATATCGTGGGAAAGCTCAGGATATGGTGGGGAGGCTCACGATTAGGGATGAAACAATATCCAAATCTCTTGGTACAATATTTTCATGATATACATCTCACGGTATGATATTTATTGTGATATTTTGTGGAGGCTAAACAGCTAAAACTGGTAATATGTGACTTTTCCTCTTAAAATGCCTTAACAAGACTTAATCCAAAGAACTAAGACTTAAAAGTGCTTAAAACTGCTATTTCTTCTTGTTGTCTACACTGAAATAGAGCAAAGGATCATGGTCTTTGTAGTTCTCTCTGTCTTTTTTTGAGCTATTGCTGCACCATAACTCTTACTTTAAGCAAAGAGACTTGTAATTCAATATATTGTGATGGTCCACAATATTATACAATACAATATCACGATATTTCGGTTATTGTTACACCCCTACTCTCCACAGATCTGACCTGTAACTCACTTGGTTGGTTGAGTATAGAAAGGTTTAATACCATACCTTGAAACACTCCAGACAAAGCAATAACATCTCCATGGAGAAAAGCATTTGACGGACCCTCCACCAGAAAAGTTACACAATCCACCTTTCATAAGAAACCATGAAATTTGCCCACTCGGAAACAGGGAAAAACAATTCTTGCTGGTATTCGCGTTTATTGAATTTAATTGCGTTTGGTCACCCACGATGACGTTTGAACCAAATCGCCACAGAGCTTAAAGCAAGAGCACGCTGGCATCTCCTCTGATAGAAATTTTATCGTTCGACTTAATAAATTCTGTCACTTGAAGAAAAAAAAAAAGAAAAAAAGTCAAGCAAATTAGGCTTCACGAAGTGTGGGCTGAAAAATGCTATCTTTGGGACCATCCTTTGCGTTTCAATAGCACATAGAAAACTCCACTTTCTTTCTTCTCTTCTCCCTCCCATATCTCTCACTCTCTCATGAATGATTTATATGTGTCTTGTTATCTGCAGTGATTTCTATAGACCCCGGACGCTTTCACCAAGACATTTGTGGCGTAATTGTTAATTTTAATGCCATAATGGCTTCAGATGGGAGCCCAGATTAGACATTTATTACACAATTAAATGAAACATACTCAAGAATCACAAAAGCCCTCCGTAATTATTTCAGGACCATTAATAAAACGGGCATTAAATTATATTGGACACAAAAGAGAAGCGAAATAGATTTCCATTAGAGCAATAGCGGCGCAGAGTAAAGGGGTAATAGATCTAGCCTCAATTCACTCAGAAATTAATTGTTGCCTGGCCTATTTCAGCACACAGTGGAATAAGTGAATGAGAAGAAGAGAGTTGGTGGCCGAAAGAGAGGGGAGTGAGGGCTTGTGATGGCGCTGCATGCAGAGGCTACATTAAGAGGCCGAGATAAAAAAATGAAGAAAAAAAATCTTTTGTTTGACCCGCTACAATGGACGCTCTATTCAACGGAGAGGCAGAGCAATTTCAATGGGGTCCACCCTCCACGCTGAGGTGAGAGCTGTGGAGGGAGGTCTTGCTTCTTTATAAACAGCCCGAGCTCGGTGCTGTACCTGCACAGCCGACGTGAGGAAGTGGAGATGAAGTAGAGAAGCTGAAAAACACATGGAGTCCTATCAGTGTTTTATCTGTGAATTATATCGGAGTGTGATAATGAGGTTAAATGCACAAAGCAGGCACCAATTGCAATGAGAAAGTTTGGGAGGCGACAGTAGCTCAGTTGGTCGAGTGTTTGTCCACTGATCCACAGGTTGGCGTTGTGATTATAGTTCCCATAAATGTCAATGTGTCCTTGGGCAAGACACTTCACCCACCTTGTCCCTATTGTCTACATACAGTGGTGTATGAATGTGTGTTTTGAAACAGTGAGTAAGTCCTTGATGTAAAGTCTTTTCAGTGCCTTGAAGATGGAAAAGCACTGTATAAATACAGTATGTGATTTAGTATTTTTGTTTATTTGAAGGACAGTGCATGTTATATATACCAGATTTATTTAAAATCTAGTTTACTGTAGTCCCAGTGAATCAGTAGCCTGATTCATCAGCGACAGTTTTCACTTCATGGAAACCATCTGACCTCGCAGCATTAGGATTTGTTTGTTAGGGGGGTACTTTTTTCAGTCACTGCTGTTTGGTTGTGATGTATGTAATGCGCCAAATCCCGTAGGAAGAAGGACAATAATGTCTTTCCCCTTGATAAAATTCACCAAACATTCTCTTTGTTTTCTTTTAAATCCTCGATCTCGGGAATCGTTTGTCTACATCCATCTCGACCGCTTTGTTTACTGTTGTGCTGTACCACAAAAGGGACCCGGACGGGCGCTTGAGTTTGACCTCATGGCTTCACAGCTCTTCGCTGATTGGCCGGTGCACGGTCTACAACTTCTGGGGTTCTTGCAAACCGTCTAGTGTATTCTGACTCCTGACCTAGTCACTGGAGAGAAATGAAATTAAGCGGAAGCACTAGGCAGCACCAGCCTGGCTAGTGAAAGGGGATATGCTGACATAGTTGTACGTATTATCATGGTATTAAAATTTTCTCCATACGGTCTTACACTGGGTTTACACACTGCGATGGGTTTGGCACCTATTTTGAGCAGGTTACGTGCCAATTTCCTGTTACACCAACTATGACTGGGTTCACATGATAACATACTGTATATCTAACAACCTGAAAACCGTTCCAGATTGCTGTGGTGTCAAGGAAAAATAGACTTCTTGTGGATTCTTTCCACAGACCCACACCTCACCTGGAATCCTGCTCACACTTCATCAAGGTCAGTGTGGCAGGGCACACTGATTTGAAACACTATCTAAGTCTTTTGGGATCCATGCAAGTCCCCTACCGCACCACACTCGAAGTCAGTGTGAATCCAGCTTTATACATATCCTTCCATTTTTTTATTCTTGTTTCAATTCATACTTACTTTCAATACTAGTTTAGTATCAGTATGTTTGGGTATCGATATCTGACCCTGTGACAAAGGCTTCCCAGATATGAAGGAAAGAATTCTTAGACTCTGATGAAAAACAGGAGAAGAATCTAAAGTGCTTATTGGGGGAAAAAATATAACAGAATTTGTCTGAATGAATACGCATACGTTTTACTTTTAGAAGTGTTCACGTCCTTTTGCAGTCTTAACAATTCAGTATGATCTCTGCCTATTTCATGTAATACAATCCCACAATATAGACACTCTTCATTTGATAGAGATAGGATTGTCAAACATATCCACTGACAATTACCAAACGCAATATGGTGCACTGAAATTCAAATTGATTGTTCAAAGTATCAAAGTACTTTCTATCACTAACCTGCAAGTGTAGTACAAGTATTGTGGTAGACTAAAAACAGCTGACAAAACGAACAAGGGATCAAGAAAATCAGTTTTAATAAATCAATGCTCTATTTTGTGAAGTCATGAATTACCCAAATGCATTTTCTGCACAGGGAGCTGATTGGGGCAGTTAGCGCACATCAAAGCTCCAATACATATGGCAGAAGCTATTTCCAATGGCACCTCCAAATTGAACTGTCTTTTGAACCTCTGCTCTCCGGAGATCCTCTATGAGCGTGTTAAAGTAATGGGAACTCCTATCTCACAAGACTGGGACAAATCATTCAGCAAAATTAATTAATCATCCATTTCAGACGTAGAATTGTACGTCTGGTTTTCAAAGTGATTTTTTTCTTCCATTTTTGCAGGTTTTTCTTGTGCTAGTGTATGGACTTTTGTTCGAGCTTTACAAGTTTGTGAGTGGTTGCTTGTCTGGGAAAGGACGTACCATCAGTCAATATGGCGGTGTGGGTAAACAAAACGCACAGACTGGACACAAAAGGGCTCTGATGGATGTGTAGAATTGGCTCACATCATAAGTCTGGCTCTGTGGAATATTGATCGTGCAGCGTTGCTTTCAGTTCAGCTCGGAAATTGTACTTCGCAGAGTAGTTTGCAGACACCATAGTGCTGCTCTTCCCACTGTGAGTAAGTCTACAAATGAAAAAAAAATGTGCTGACAATATTATGTACATTGTATGTTTTCCTCATATGCATTTTTACCTGTTTTTACTTGAAATCCTGAAAGCCCTGCACAAGAATTCCACTGTGTATGGACTTTTGGCAAATACATACACTAGTGGTGCCACTACTAATGCAGGAGAAGAGCATCTGGCATTAAAATAATTTGTAAGTTATACCCTATCAACAAAAGGGACACTTCTTTAAAGGTAAGATATTGATTTTAAATTCCATAAACTTTACTTATCTGTGTCCCCAATGAGAATATAAAAAAAAAACAATCGAGTTACAGCAGTCCAATGTCTTTCTGGACAGGATGGAGGCTTGTCAAAAAGTTTAAATACCTGGGACTGACGTTGGACCACCATTGGCATTTAAGAAACATATTAAGTGCCTCACAAAAATTGTTTATTTTATCTTGAATTTTAGACAGGTAAGCTTCTTTGTCACTCTATATGAATGTTTTTACACACCATGATTGTGTCTCATATAGAGGATTGCATTACCACACTGTCACTTGCTGCTGGCACAAAACTCAAACCAGTCGAATCACTTTTTTTAAAAAGCCATAAAAATATTGGACAAGAAATCACTCTCAATTCACCACTGCACTATTTTACATTGCTGAAGTACAATTTGCTTAATTTTAATAATTTTGTTGATTTTAAATATGGATGTTTTATATATAAAGTTATACACAGACTTGCCCCCCTCCGTTACAGGATTTTATTAAAGTAAAGACTGTCAATGGGATGGGAACTAAGGCCACAGCCCAGGGGAACTGTGAGCTCCCACACAGATGCACCACATTTGGACAAAGTGTGTCTCAGTCAGAGGAACTAAGTTCTGGAACAGTCTCCCATTATGAGTAAGAGAGACTCCAATACTGGACACTTTCAAATCACACTTGAAATTGTGGCTTAAGGAAAATCAGACTTGTGGACACTTTTTGTGTAAAACTGTCACTTGTTATTGTTTTTTCTGTTAAATTTGTGGTGTTACCTGCCTGGGGACTTCAGATGGAAATGAGCATTTTGGCTATAATCTGTCATATTTGCACTGCAGTGTTGTAGATGTTCATTGATATGCACTGTCCCTATTAAATAAATAAAATAAACATTAACATTAACAATTCTAATCTGAATTTATTCTTAATTACAAAACCAGATAATATTATAATTTGGTGTTTTGGTTCTCAAGACATTTATCCAATCATAAAGCAGAATGAGCCTCACATGAGTCTCCTCACTCCCTAAACCCCAGCACATGCAGTCAGTCATGAATCAGTGCTAGTGCAGACTCTGCAGCTCAGGGAGGGAATTCTGGAGCTTCTGATCTTTCACATGAGGTCTGTCCATATATTGTTAAAAACATTGATGTATCTGCAGGTTGTATCTGGCATCTTAGTTGTTATTGTAGTAAGTTTTTTTTTAAATACTTCAAGCGTGTAGAGATGTTAAAAAGTGTAATATCTATCTTAACATCCAGTTTAACATTCCCACTTTGAAAATGCTCTCCACGTGAAATAGCCTGAGAGATGCCTGCTGTTAGAGACAAATGACTCGCACTGATGAAACCTGACTGCAGGCTGTATGAAGATGTAATGAGTGAATGAACAGTGCCATAGGAAAAGGCTCATGTTTCAAAATATGTAAAAACACTTGAGGATCTTAATTCATCTTCTCCAATCAGCACAGATGGTATTTAGCGGCGCACATCACCTGAAGGCCTACATGCCATTTAAGAGCAAGGACACCATTATCTACCACAGCTTCAAGTTAGCACATGATCTAATTACATGTCTGCATATAGCTCTGATTTGTGTTGTTTTAATTAACTTTGGAGGAAATGTCTCTTCTCTCTTGGGGCAAAAGAAATGAAATTATGATGTTATGGGCTCAATATAGGGGAATTAAAGCTTGGCATGTGAGGTTTGCGAGAGACAGGTGAGTGGTGCAACTGATCATGAGTGATGATGTCATGTTCAGGAGACAGACAGAGACTGAGGCAAAGCTCCTGGTACAATCATGACACTTTGCAATGCTCTGACTTATAAAATATGCACAGCACCCAAAGCATCTGAAATAGTGATCTTATACATAACAGCATGGGACCTGCTTTCTGTTTACAATAAACAGTGACCTATTATTTGAATATTTCATCTCAATATATATTCTTGAAAAGCAGACATCATTATTTTTCGGATAATGTGCATTCTTTATAGCCAAGTTGGTGCCACCTAGTGCCGCCACTCAATTTAATTTCTCTCCAAAATCTAGGTCACAAATCAGAATACAGCCGATCATTAAAAGAGCCATAAATTCTGTACAAGTTTTAAAGCTGGAACAAAGAGAATGTTTGGTGAATTTTATCAAAGGGAAAGACGTTATTGCCCTTCTTCCTGTGGGATTTGGGGAATGGTTAATATATCAGTTAGCCTCGTTAGTGGTGCATTACATATGTCACAACCAAATACCAGAGACTGGTTAAATGAAAAAAGTACCCACCTACCATCAAGTGAATGAATTCCAATGCTGCGAGGTCAGACGGTTTCTACGAAGTAAAATCGGCTGATGAATCAGGCTACATTCTTTGCATATCAGCTTTTAAATACACTGTTAATTGGAAATATAATGCATATAGGATTTGAACAGGCGATTTTATATTGACACAGGCAGTGAACCACAATGTATTCACAAAGTATCAGATAACGTGGTTTATGCTTTTTGGACCTGGTTTAGTTTTAGTTTAGACTTGATATAGTGTTGCCATTGATCTGGTTTAGATCTGGTCAGAGTGGAAAACCAAATATGTAATTAGATAGAGTAAAAATTTAAAAAACACTGACAACTCCATTGCCTGTAATAATTTTTTGATTACCATTTAGGTATATATATTTATATTTTTACATTTTATTGAACAATAAAAACAATAAAAAAACACAATACAAAATGTGGCATAACTTTACTGTATGTATACTTTATAAAGTGTAAATTCCAGCACTTTTAGACAGTTGCAGACATCTGCAAAGAAAACCTGCCCTGTGCATTGCTCAGTCATTACTTCATTTCTTACATTTTCTCTCCCCTCACCAGCCCTGTCCTTTATTTTGGTTGTAGAAAATTTATTGTTTTGGGTTTTTTCCCTAATTCATTCATTCACACATGCAGCATTGTCCATCAGTCTCTCCTCGAGTTTAAGGTTCTTTCCACTTTCTAAAAATTTGCCAGTCACCATTTGTCACGAGTCCCTCACATATCACACAGGTTTGCTTAAACATGGCAATTCTAGCTTGAGTCGGGTCTTTTCAATGGTTCTTTAATATGAACAGTGGATCCAGATCTAATTTTTTAAAAAGAACTGAATCTATTTCATTATAATTTTTATTCTGATTAACGCTGAACCAACACAAGATTCAGCATAGAATCAAAGTAGGCAGCACGGGTGAGAGCTTTGAGCACAAAAACATGAACGGATCCAAAATATCGGATCCCATGAAGAAGCCGAAAGTCCCATGACTATTGTCCGCCGATAGACAGATCCTAAGAGTCTTGGTTAGGTTACACTGTGTGAAGCCCAGTACTTTCCTCCATATTAAAAAAGCAAAGGGCAGTCCAGTTCTTCCCATCTTTATATTGTAATACTTTCCCACAAATAACTTTTAATTACATCTTTAATTAACCTTTTATAGGAATGTAATCAGTTTTACATCTCCACCTAATTACAATGACTTCAAGCTTTCTCAAGTCAATTGTGTAAACTGAACCAAACCTACACACTGTGCATATATAGACAATCTTTAACCTTTTTTTTATTGCAACTAGAAATGGAATTGCAATGCCCGCCCACCTTGGCTCTAGTTATTACATTAACAATAGTTCAGCTTTCACTTTTAATAAACTTGTCACCCAATCCTCAACAGCCACCCCTTTAAAAAACATAATTAAAAACATATCTCCAATAGTGTTTTCTATAGTCTGACACATTGAATAATTAGTTGAATATGCCCACTTTATGATATTGTTTAGCGAGGTTCACTTTCTCATTTGTGCTGTAGAAATCTTATCAGCGCAGTGGCAGTGTGGTGTAGACGCCTCAAATCCCCCTGTGAGGAACACCGTCTCGAAATGAGTTTTTTTTCTTTTAATGAAGGTCAATGGAGAGTCACATCTTTCCTACCGCGATAATTTATCCCTATCTGCACTTATCTCGGCCGTGCCCCTTTAATCCTAATTGTATTGTATAATTGTGCTATGGGAGGCCGCTCTGCTTTGAAGTAGTGGCCCTATCCCTTTATAATAACCTGACGTTTTCAACCTTTGCGGACTCTGGCTGCTCCTCTCTCTCTGTTCCTCACTGCGGTGCACATATGAAGGCATTTCACAAGATTTATTAAGAACTATCGCCACGAAGATAAAGCTAAAAATGCACGTATCGCTGCTAGAATAGAGGATAATGTAAAAACATCTCGGCTATTGTGTCTTCATTGAGATACATGGGATTGTCTCAGTGTGGGTTCGACTGTGCGAAACGACAGTCTTTTCTCTACTTTATCTGAGTAGAATAAAGGATAAGTTATGCTAATATATAACTTTTGTAGTGCCTATGCCATTTTTTTATTACTGCGTGTGTATTACTGTGGGTAGTGAATTGTAATTGTTATGTGATACTTTCTCATTGAAATACTGAATATATTAAAGGTCTTAAATGACTTGGGTGAGGCTGAAGTCATGTTAGAATGATGTAACCTCGACAAAAACAAACCTGGAGTTGTGTTTTGCGTCACACAGCCTAAATATGCAGGATTTGTGTGCTAATGTGTGAATAAAACAAAACACAACTCGAGTATGTTTTGAAAAGGAAACAACTTTATAACAGAGATCAGAAAATAGTGTAATATAGAACATTTAAGAGAGTGTCCATGCATGGAGATGTGAAGTAGTGGTTCACAGGCTCTGTTTACATGCACAACAGAAATCAAAACAGAACTGCGTAGTTTGTGGAGTTATCTGATTATTGAAATATCAGGTACCTTTGATGTGAGTAATCTGATTTCTTGATTTCTGACTGTTCACACTTGTCTGTTCTGACCACGGAAATTATGTTAAATGGGCAAACTAGTGTGACCTAAGGCAAATTAAAGGTCCTGTATTTAAAAAGAAAATGACTCTTGTGAGCTTTGAGCCATGTTTGAATGTTACCTAATCGAAAACAGACCTGGAGTTGTGTTTTGTTTCATTCACACGTTTGAGTGGTCCTTTATTATTAGTTTGTCTGCATCTCTGTAGTGGACCAAACAGAAAGCCAAAGACAAGGTATAAAAATAAGTTTAAATTTAATAAAGTCACAAAAGAGATCATTTAACAAAGGCTCAAATTAGGTAAACCATGAACAAAAAAAAAGCTGGGCCCAACTTGGGTAACTCAAATCAAACTGAACAGAACAAAACTAACCCAACCAGACAAAGGAACAGGGGTGTTTAAATACATGAGGACCAACTAAAACTGAACACAAGAGGGAGGAATTAAACTAAACTAAACTAAGTAATTAACTAAAACTACTAACTTAATCAAAGTAACAAGAAGGCAAATAATTATAATACAGAAAATAATAAGTGATAATAAAGTGACCTTAAAACAACTAGACAAATGAACTAACTAGTGCTCCCCTCTTTGTGGATTCATGGATGGTCTCTCTTGATTGTCCTCCGTCTGGCATTCAAAAAACCCCAAAAAGAACAGGTGTAAATAAATAATTCAGACTTATATTAACTAAATTGTGTTCACCCATGTCTAAATACAAGTCTAAATACAGGAATTAAATTATGTGTGATGTAATTAACTTATTATAAATGAAACGAAATAATACTGACAATGTGGAGTAGTGGCAGAGGTATCCACCACAATCTCCAAAGCTCAAAATCATCCATTCCACCTTGTGATGTCATGTAGTAATACTTTTCAGCTTCCTTTTACCTTTATTTCAGTAGAGACTGGCAATTCCAGGGTTAAAATCACCCACATGATTCAAGTGAAGGTGGATTTTAGTGGATATGGATTTTAAAAACACAGTGGAGCATGAAAAATCAGATCTAATCATTGGGTTATCTGATTACTGACTACTGATTACTTTCTACTCACTGTGTACCTACTAGTGTCCATGTTTGTTGTATATGATATTTGTACCAGTAGCAATAATGCGAGAAACTTCAATACTGTTTCATACACACTGCTAAATCTCTGTTAAACTGTATTCACATTATTTATATGTAGTATGTGTAAATATTTTAACTGTGTACATGTTGAACTGCACTGTCTATGTCTTTTGTATTGCACTAAAATAAAGATTCCAGACCTATGGATTTTTAAAAGGCACTTATTCATTATACCAAGCTTTAAAATATTGATTATCATGTTTAATATCGTCATAAATTAACACTAACTGCACATAAGAAAGGTTAGTTGGTCATCTTTTATAGACCCCACTCACCACTGGAAAAGAAAAGTGAACTTGGTGATGTCTGAATCGTTCTAGCAATTTTACTACTTCAAATAAAATCACTATTATTGACTTTGTTTAGGCCACTTTAATACATAACCTTGATTTTAATAAGACATCTACTATTTGGACAAGCCTTACAGGGGCTGTCTGTCTTTTTGGTGTGATATTTTCCATAGAGCATCACTAAACCGGATGCTACTTCCAAATAAAGGCATGGAGCGTCTGTGCCAGGCCGGGGAGCAGCGGTAGAGACCGTATTAGCGCTCCAGCACCATGGACAGTTCCGGTGCACGCTCCACGTCGCCTATCTCCCCGCGACCCTCTGTTTAATAGACTCTGTCCCTCCATGTACACCTCACAGTCCGAAAACATGCTTACAAGTCACTCACAGCACCATGAATATATTTTTGTTCCACCAAAATGCCTTAAACTGGCCTTCTGTGGGACTAAGTTAAGATATAGCGCTTTACACTGTCTCGTATCGTGTTTATAAAACGTGCAAAGTCTTTTCCTCTAAGCATACAGCGATATATAAAGACCAGTGAGGGTGGGTATAATAATAAATCATTATCATGGCCATCCTTGACGAATCAAACCCCTATTGCATTTCTCATTATCCTGTTAAATTGTCCCGGGAACTTTTAAGGCGCGCGCATAGGAGACAATCCCGTTTTAGAATAAGAAACGCAGCCAACACGGATGGATGATGGGTGAGCCTCTAAATAAAATAATTTCCTCCAGTTATCACTCGCGTTCATCTCTAAAGGAAACCGGAATAAGCTGCTGTGGCTGTAGTGACTAGTCTACGACGCACACGCAAAATTGCATACACACGTCCTTCGTAGACAGATAGCGCCACACAATTTGGGAGAGTGTAAATAAGGCGAGGCGCGGGGCGGGGGAACATGCAGCCAGCGCACTACCTCCTGGCTGTGGGAGGGCATCAGAGGCAAGGACAGCAGAACGTGCGGGGACAATTGTTCTCGTGTGTTTGTGTTGGCACGTGTGTTTCAAAGTGAAGATCTGATGGGGATGGATGGATGTGGCGAGGCGCATGCGTGTGGGAGGGAAAAGGAGGAGAGAGAGGGAGAGGGAGAGAGGGAGAGCGTGAGAAAGAGACGCAGCGTGGATTTGACTACTGTACATGGTAACGTTGATTTAAAGTGTGTGTGGAGACAGTACAAGCCGATATTTACCAAGGTTCTCATTTTTTGGCCTAATAGAGCCTAAAAAGCGATATAATTCAATTAATTATAATAGATCTACGCATTTCAGTTGTATTAATTTGTTATATTTTGATATTCTTCTGGTAAATCTACAAATCATACGCAACACGATTTTATTATTATTTACTTCGAAGAATGATTACCTGGGAAACATGTCGGCATTTGAGTTGTTTTAAAACATAAATAACTGTCCGGTGTAAACGCCTCCTATAAAACAATAGTTTAGCAAAATAAAATAAATTAATTATATCTTTATTATAAAATTTGCATACTCGACCATATATGTACGAAAACATTTTAATGAATTGTGATGCAACTCCATTTAAATTTTACTATGAAGGCTTATTTACTTGGGCGTTAAATAGATTTGATTATTGCTAATTCTCTAATCATTACACTATAAATTATCTCTTTGTACGTTTTGTTCTGTGTATTGTCCGTTTCTATTCATTAAAAATAATTAAATAAAGGATGTGGTTCCTGTGCAGCATCCGCCTTGTCTTTGTGTGACGTCTCTCCAAACAAACTTTTCTCTTTACGCACACGCCCATCGGATCTCTATTAGTCGGTGTTGCGCACGTAAACGTAGCCCACTTAACTGTGCAACTAACCAGAGCCGACCGCGTGCGCCCCGCGTGCGCCCGCGTGCCCTCCTCCCCGCGTGTTGACGGAGCGCTGTGGAAATTCAGCTGAGTGCGTTTGGCTTCATAATCACCGCACAAAGAATCATATATCACGCACATGAGCCCGAGGGCCATTAGGCACTGGCCCTCTTTAAATTAGCATATTAAACGCATCAGTCCGCACCGCCTTCAAACCACACTGGCGCACTGATATCAGCTAATGCTACAATTAGCAGCTAACCTTTCTGTTTCTCCAGCCTTTTACACTTAAAATTCATTATGCGCCTTGTTCAGGTTCAATTAGTCTTACTTTGGAAGAAAACATTAAAAAACAATAGGAGATGTGGAGATAAGGCGGCAGTACTGGCCTTTGAAAATTGAATGTGTTGGAAGTCTACAACTGCACCAATAAGAAAAATAATATTTATTCGATTTAGTTCAAATGAGTAAAGTTTTACAGTTCTGATTTGTGTTGTAAGCCAGTCTATAAAATACTTGAGTACATTTAAGGGGCTGCTTGTAATATATAAGAAGATATATTTATATATTGAGACACAATAGAGCTGTTTGCACCTGAACCATGAGGCGTTGCAACTGAAAAAAAGATATTAAGAAATTGGCAGAGACCAAGGGGACTGGCAACATGGGCCCAAATTGTATCATAATAAAATTTCTATAGAAAATAAAATGAAACTATTGTTGTTTTAAAATAGCAATTTTAATAATTTCGGAATAAATACTGATAATAAATGCTATTTTATTCCCAATTAAAATTAAAATCTATTCACGTTTTTTATAGCAAAAATGTATGTATACATTAATTCCCTGGTGGGCACCTATAGCCCGGGGTCTAGAGTCTCTACACCCCATAATAATAATAATAATAATAATAATAATTATTATTATTATTATTATTATTATTATTATTATAATAATAATAGAGATACATGTTTGTGAATTACTGGCAGTGAAATGTGTGTTTTTACATCCGTGTGAATTGGCTGCACGCTCCAGTCACCTTTGGAGTGAAGTCAGCTTTTAACAGAGGCTGAAGGTCCGTGTTTGGAGGAATCATTACATTAAACGGACTCAGGGAGGGATCCTGAGCATTACCCCGCCACGCACGCGCACACACAGACACACACGTGCACGCTCTCTCTCTCACACACACACGAACACGCACACGCGCCCATAGCCCCGTGTCTACTGGCTTTGTTTCTGCGCGCACATGTATTCGGTGAAGGTATTCTAATAGGCGCTCTCCGTGCTGATTGGGCGCTCAGGTTGGTGAGTGAACGCCCTGCAGATTATGTCAGATTGCGTGCAGAAACCAAACCAGCCCAGCCTTTGAACTTCACCGCTTTTGGCTCGTATTCACGCTCTTCCGCTCATTTCCAAGCCAGGTGCTTGACGACAACCCTTCCGAGAGAGGCAGAGTGTGTGAGACAGAAAAAAAAGAAAAACAAACGCGGAACACTTTTACGAGCAACTGACTGCGGAACATTGCTTTCACCTTTGTGGATTCTTACGCATCCCTTCCTGCATGTGTTTTCTCCAGTTTGCGCTCCAGTGACAGAGTTTTACGCACCGTTTGGAAAGGACTTCAAGACGCACGGAAAGTCGAAACAAAAGTGGATTTTTCTTCCTTTTCTTTTGCAGCTCCCGCTCTGTCACATCCCACACGGGCATGACTGGTATCTGGCGTCTGGACAGGTGAACAGCGTCCCTCCTTTCTCCTCTCCTTCTTTCCTGATAAGAACTTTTGCTTTGCTTGGCGCTTGGGGATAAAGCTCACTTTTGAGTCATGTCAAAGCCGGCTGATCACATCAAGAGACCCATGAACGCCTTCATGGTTTGGTCGCGGGGTCAGAGGCGGAAAATGGCCCAAGAGAACCCCAAAATGCACAACTCTGAAATCAGCAAACGCCTGGGCGCGGAGTGGAAGCTGCTATCCGAGTCCGAGAAGAGACCGTACATCGATGAGGCCAAGCGGCTGCGAGCACAACATATGAAGGAGCACCCAGACTATAAGTACAGACCACGGCGTAAGCCCAAAAACCTGCTCAAGAAGGACCGCTACGTCTTTCCTTTACCCTATCTGGGAGACACAGAGCACCTAAAGGGGCTGCCGGTGTCCGCCGCTGCAGACTCGCTGCTGGGCGCCTCGGAGAAAGCCCGCGCCTTCCTGCCGCCCACCTCTGCGCCCTACTCCTTTTTAGACCCGAGCCAGTTCAGCTCCAGCGCCATCCAGAAGATGACGGAGATGCCGCACACGTTGAGCACCAGCACTTTGCCATACGCGTCCTCCTTGGGATACCAGAACGGCGCTTTTGGGACCCTAGGGTGCCCCAGCCAACACACCCACACCCACCCTTCTCCCACCAACCCGGGCTACGTGGTGCCATGTAACTGTACCGCTTGGTCTGCCTCAAGTTTACAGCCCCCGGTGGCCTACATACTCTTTCCAGGTATGACCAAGACTGGGATAGACCCGTACTCTTCCGCGCACGCCACTGCCATGTAACCCCTTGTTTTTACTGACTTCCTAATGCATGTAAATAGACCGCAGACAATGGCATGGACTGTGGAACCGCGTGGAGAAATAGACTAAACTTTTGCAGCGATCCACAAGTTCCCGCGTTGCGCAGCAGAGCGTCTCCTGCTTCGGTCCCTGCCTGTGAACTGTAAGAAATGTAAATGTTATAACGTTTATGGCAACCAGAAAAGGGAGGCCTTTAACTTTATTTATTGTGTACATTTCAACGCTGATAATGCTGATTTGTGTTATGAATAGGATTTGGAACAAGAATTGGCTTGCACAAAAGAGCGTCTTCTTACCTGTATAGGCCTGACGCTAGCCTACATTTGGCACTATTTCTGGTCAGAATCAGAACCTGTAGGCTGGATTCTATACGGGTTTTTATTTCTATATTTAATACCCCCAAAATGCTACTATTTATGGAAAGACAGCACCTCATCCCACATTTTGTTTACATTTCTGTGATTCAGTGCTATAGCAGTTCACGCGCCATATTTCTGTTTTTCAGGATAACTTCTATTTGAGGATGTGTATTTTTTATCCAAGATGGTCATTTAAAAGCTGTCATGTTAAAAAGCAAAAATGTATTTAGAAGGTTGATACCTCTGGCTCTTTGTTCAGCTGCTGAGCGAAGACATTTGGAATAAAGACAATCTTGTCTTCAACTCAAAGACCCCCTCTCCAGACATTTTCATTGAAATAGAGACCAGAAATATACTATCAGGAAAACCAAACAGCTACAGCATACAATATTTTTAAAATAATATGCAAATGGTCAAGATTAACGGTGTTATTAATTTTAATACATTGCAGAAATGTACTTAAAACTCCACTCTTAATTTAATTTTATAATATTTTAAATCAATCTTTTTAAACTGTTTGACTCAAATGAATGGATTTACGGTGGTTTTATGGACACACGTGGATGGGAACATCTTAACGTGGACTCTGCTTACAACGAAAAAATAATTACACATTGGCACACGGTTTTCTATTTGTTTTTTTCCCGTGCGTAATTTCCATTCGTTATCCCAATAATCGTGCGTGTGGTGATTTGGAACAGGTTTTGGAGGATGTGCTGCGTGCGTGTGTGTAGTACTGACACTAGGATGAACCGCCGCTACCGCTGCTTGAGTGACAGTTCAGGAGAGGCCTTCCCTTCCCCCGGAGGGATTCCGCCCGTCCGACCCGTCTGACTGCTTCATCACGCAGCAGCCGCCTTTAATTACAGCCTCGCGCTAATGGAGCACGCGCTTTGTACTCAACTCCTTTTCGCGTGTGCGCGCGTTTGTGTGCTCGTCCAAAAGCAGCCAAACCACACCAAAGACACTTTTACTACACTATTTATCAGTCATTTATGAGCCTGCAGTGACTTGCATTAGCCCCAATTAAAGCTGGAGTAGACATATTTTTGTGCGCAGACTAGTGAAAAACTGAATAGTATTACACATTTTTAGAAATTCTGAGCACAAAGATGTAACCTTTTAAATGACATTTTTCTCAGTGCAGAAAAGCTAGTGGAAAAATATAATTCAAGCGGAGTTTCAGTTGGTAATCTTTTTATTTTATCATTTTTAAAGAGTTTACGTATAAAATTGTAGAATTTCTTGAACCATGTAAATTGCGTCTTTAAAAAAAAAGTCTTTTAATTTTCAGCACAAGAATGACAATAATAAATAAGTGTCAGCTCTATCAAAAATATAGATATGAATAATATTATGATAAGCAATTTGCTGTATAATTAAAATAGCATATTTTAAAACTGCAGACAGAGAAATAATTCAGTGCATTCTGTATTTTAAAATAAGCTTTAGTGCATTGTGTTTTCCAATCACTGTCCTTGGACATTGTCACTAATTGTTTTCTTTAATAACAATGTCAAAAAACAAAACAAAAACAAAAAAGAGATCCACTCCAGCTTTAATTTCTGAAAAAATTTTGTCAAAGATACACCTAAATACAGCCAAGGATTAACAATACTACAGGCTTTGGAGGTTATGGAATCGTTTTGCCTCACTTTTTGGGTAGCATTATTTACCATCCGCTGAATGTGTTATGCCAATATCTTAGAACTAAAATTAAACTTAAATTCCCTTTCTTTTATTTCACTGCCATCCCATCCAGCTTTAACCCCGAATATTCTTCTACTGTAGACTGATCCTGGCCCCATTAGCCCACTGTATTATTAATTAAAATTTTCATTCCACGTCCAAATTGTTTACTTATCTGCCAGGAACATATGCAGGGGAGAAGTTGAGATTCTGCACTATTGCCCAAGGTGCAATTCAATCCTGGGGAAGCGGAGAGGAAAAGGAGAGAGGAGGGGGAAGAGAGGTGGAGGGGGCTTGGATAGGATTTCTTTTTTACGAGACTTATCTGCCGCTGTAAATTAACGCGATACTTCATTGAACCGATGTGAACTTCTCCATCAAACCCCTTAAGCGTACTCATCCCAGTTTCATGTAATTACTTTGAGAGAATATTGGCCCCTGTTTTTTCATGTTATAAATAAATCCTTAACTGTATTTGTATTAACTGTTTAAAAAAAAAAATAGAAAGAAAGTTTGGCCGTCGTTTTGTTCCTCGCGTAATTACGCACAGTCCACATGACACTTCCCCACCACCTTAAAGAGTATAATAACGAGCCTAAATTATGATTTGAAAATTATAGGGCTACTAAATCTCCCTGTCCCCCCTTGACGTTTTTATTGGAGCACAACATAGAGAATCCAATCCGTCCTTATCTCCCCAGCACTGCGCGGATCACACGGCAAAAAGAGGGAGGGGGGCATAATTGTTCTTGATTTGATTTCATTCAAGGCGACGCGGCTTTCAGGTCATTTCCCGGCGATAAAAGTCACTAAACGCCGCGACACACACACTTTGAAAGGATGAAAAAGTAAAACAGAGCGTGGGGAATAAAGCGGGGAGGGGGCGAAGCGTTTTTAATTAAAAGCCACGGGTCATTTACGTTATTGTCTTTGAATGTTGCTTAATGATCGCTGATAAGTGGCTGTTGAGAATTTGCGTTGAGGCATTTGACAAAGAGAGGAACAGAGGAGCAGAAAAGGGGGTCTGGGACAGAAAGATGAAGATGAAGTGCGTGAGTTTGCTTAAATACAGTTCACAGAAAAAGGGGGACTAGTTTCTCATTGGAGCATATTAAATACAGTGCGTAAAAAAGCCCAAATGATCAGGCCTAAATCCGCCACTATCTGAAATTGAATCTGGATAGCAGTGTGTTGTTTGAAGCCGTGTGGGGTGTGTGTGTTTTTGGAGGGGGGTCCCTGGTTGGATTTTTCATGTGGGAAAAAAGCGTGATAAAGAAAAAAGACGGAAGGATGAGCTGAGAGAAAGGGAATTGTGGTTAATGCGCAGCGCCAGACGGAACAGTGATTGGAGACGCGCGCCTATTCCCCTGATGCGCACATGGACACCCAGAGACGCTCAGTCTAAAGTTTTTAATATGGACACACACGCGCGCGCGCCTGGACACGCACGCGCGCTGGACATCAGTCATTTTAGATTGCGATCCAAGAAATACAACCCAAGCTCCAGACGAACAACAATCAAAGCGCGACATCAAAGTGCGCCAGTTTTTCCAAAATGTTTAAAATCGTCAATTCTATTTGATGCATTTTATTTCATCTCCCTGTCGGTTTTTGAGGGGGGGCACGAACATGGCATTTGGTTGAAAAAAAAAAAAAAAAAAAAAAAAAGGGCGTACTTCTCAACATTTTCTATACATCCAAGTGTAATTTTGATTCAGGCTATTTATAATATAAAAACAATTTTGGATTTGATTATTAATATTTTTGTTACTTTCTTATATTCTGTTATTTGATTCAGTTTCTTGCTTTTTGAAGGAACTGTTAATTGATTTACCAATGAGCAACAGTTGTCTTATTGATAAGAAAATAGTTGGTGAGCTTGAACCAACTGAAGAAGGTTACTATATTAATAATTTGACAACTGAAAACTAAAACTGGTTCACTTCAAACATGGAAGCAGCAAGTATCACTTAAGTTTGGCCATTTCATTCTAACTACTGGCACTAATGGTTAAATGAAAGTCAATATTTTGAGGCTTAAAAAAAGACAAAAATCACATAACGACTTATTTGATTGTGGGTCAGTACCTCATCTTTGGATCATAGTGAATGTGTCACTTGCGTATTTCCTGAGTGGATGGATAACATTAGCAGTAGAAATACATAAAACTATTCTAATATCGAGACCATAACTCAATACTCTCTGTGACCTTGGAGATCAACTTTCTTTGCTCACTAACATTTTTCTTGTCTACTTTAAAAGGATGTTATTTACAAGGGATATGACAAAAAGTATGTTTGAGTAACAAAAGGCTATTCATGTTATTGTATATCTTTGGACTTCACTTTAGAAATAAATCAAAGAACTTAGAAAACAAAACAAGCTTCTGATAGTGAGAACATCAAGCCAGACTGAATAGTTTGCGGCACAGTCTGTATTTTTGTGAACATTTACCTCTACGTTCATAGGCCAGGTTATAAAACAATAAATAGATGTATAACGTATATGTATACAAATAAAAAGCATTGACAGCATTTCATAAAGAACATTTATTTAGACAAATGCAGACATATACAAAAAAAAACGCAAACTGTCTCTCTGTTCAGTAGTGTTGTTACGATCCTAAAATTTGTAACTTGATTTCAGTACTAAAGAATAGACTCTGTACTTGATACAGTTTCAATACCACAATTTAGATTAAAAAAAATATATATATATAATAGACATTTACATTAATTTTGCATTTTCTACTCAAAGCAAAAGAACTTTTATCATGTTACAGTGTGGTTTTATAGTTCTGATACAGCTTATAAGATCAAGATCATTCAAAAACTCCTCAGAAACGTCAAATGTTGTCCTTTTATTGCGATTTTTTCAATGCCAGTACTTCAAATTAGTTTCTAGTTTAGTAGTACTAAACTAGAAACTAGTACTAGTACTTTTGACAACAAAAGTTGTCTAGTACTTTTGACAACAAATTTTTGATTTTGATTTCTTCACTCATAGTACTGTCCATCATTTTTTCCTTCTACATTTTCAGCGTAGGAATCATAGGCCTGTCACGATAACTCTTTTTGAAGTGTGATATATCGGTGAATAGACTATAAACGGCAATATAATAATAAAATAATAACCCAAAAACAGATTTAAACCACAAAAGCTACTCAAAATGTGCAGTAAAAAAACACAAGTTGCAACAAATCGTGTTTAGTTTGCATCTGTAATGAGGCATAGAACTTATTAATTCAACTTTTCACATCTTAAATCTTATAGCCAAAAATAAATAAATAAAATCCCAGTTGTGCAAAGAAAAAGTATAGATAAGAAATATACTGTTCCATCTCTCATACATTGAATGATAAGTCAATATAGTAATTATCGTGACAGGCCTAAGGAGTAATGGGTTCCTTACACATTTTCAAAACTCGCCAGCGCGTGTCACAAGTCCAGAAAAGGTTTGCTCATATAAGACAACAGTCCCTTCAGTCATTCCAGTATCAAACATAGATATTTTTCAGCATGTATAACTTCACATTGTGGTAAACAGACTTCATTTTGAGCAGGTCTGAAGACGATATGACCCTCACTTACCAAGCAGCGTCAATAAACAAAGCCGCTTTTCACTGCGTTCATTTCATGTATTTATTTGCATTGGCGCTTCTTTTCAGCTACACTCTTGGCTGTTTGTTATTTCACTAAAAGCAATGTAAGATTCAATGCGGGCTTTACAAACAGAAGGTTACACCGCACAACATACCAAGTCACATAAAGTAAAAGTAACTATATAGAGAGTGAATGTAATGAGATGAACTAAAGATTCCTGGATATATATTTTGCATCTGATGAAGCTAAAGTTCATGGAGGAGGACACTGAAGACGCCAACATACGGAAACGATAGGCTCTCCACAGCTCCAGACAGGTACAGAACTCTTTGTACGAATGGGAGGAATGCAAGCAAAACATGTGGAGTACTTGATATGTGCGGTATCAGGAAAGCCGGGTGAATCCTTAAATGGTTGTATTTCAAAAGGATGTGGCGGTTTAGATATTTTGTAAGTAAGGAAAGACAAAAGACCCAAGCTACATCTTTACCCTCTTGGTGTCTAACGCTGGTTATGAAATGAAAATCAATAAAGCGAGTTCACCTTTATTTAGCCTCAGGAATGACTAAAACTGCTTTATTTTATTCTTGTAATATAGCTTGAGGTATACCCGAATGGCCATGAACATTATTTGTTTAGATCAAAGCTTAAACACATTTTTGGTGTACTGAAAAAAATGTGGATTTCGACCATAGACTGATAAGACCAAAAGCATTTAGCTCCAGTCAAATGAAGCACATGAGGCTAGCAGTTATAGGAGCGATTTTGGAGTTACATATTTGGCATAGGAATTCATTTACGGAAAAAATAGCAAAATAAAAACAGTGTCGTCGTCTAGAGCGGGTTAACGCAAACATTTTAAGACAAAAATGACGAGACGCACTGCAGCAGTTACAGAGAAAAGGGTGACAGTTTTTCAATCTTAAGTCAATTAGAGTCGATGGAGCCGGAAGTGCCCCCATGTTCACTTCTAACTTAAAACTTGCTTCTCAAAGTACTTCTGTTATTTGGATATAGGAGTTCAGTAGTAAACTTGTTTGAAGCTATTATTTTTTGTTATAGAAAATGGATATATACTAACAAACATGTGCATGATTACAATGTGGATGGTGCACAGTTTCACAAAGTGCTTACAGTCCATGTTTCAATCATTAATATCAGCAAAAGTGATTGTGTTAAGATAATTCTTTGCAGATTTACAACTTGTTTGATACTTGTGAGATACCAATTGATAAACAATTAATTTAATATAAAGGTTAAAGGTTTTATACTATAGACATGCAGATTATTGTTGCAGTGCACTGGATTCTGCAGTCACAATCATAACTTTAGAGCATCTTTGCATTCACATTTTACATAGTGGAAAAGAAATCTGTATTATCGAAAAATTATATTATGCCATTGATGGCCTATGTATTCAGGACTAAATTATGCAATGTGAAAGAAACAAAAAGACAACTCCTCGTATGTTTTTGATGAGAAAATATCTGTATTTTTTCGTTGTATTGATCCTTTTCCTTGTCATGTCGTCTATTTTTAAAATAATGTGCCTGTTTTTCTTCAGTACATTGCTGTGTTTGGTTTGCAGTGGAATGCAAACGTCACGTGACTGAAGACGAGCTGATGATATGCAAAAATGATAAAGAATATTCAAAACAAAAATATGCAAAATTTGAATCTGATCCTTTAGTTTACAGATTTCTATATCTCTACATTTCTACATTAAAACAACATTTGCATAACAGTACAAAATATTTCCCAGCCCATCTGAATAGAATATTATAGGCGTTTCGATGTTTGGAAACAAGCTACCATCTCTAAGTTTATTTGATTTTTGTTTTTAGTAGTTTCTCTCTCCCTCCCCCCTCACCTGGCCTCTATTCAGACTCATCTGTGCTCTCTGGTCTTCTTCTGTCAGACCAAACATGGCACACTGTCAGACAGCAGTAACACAGACGCCATCTAGTGGTGATACGTGAGAATACAACCGTGAGCCAGTTGTATTCTGTGTGAGCCAGTCTAATAACAAATGGATTAATAACAAATAATAATTCATACTGAACAAATAGTTTATTAAGAATGAATCAGATCCTAAACTCTTAATTAAGTCATTTCTAAGCCCACACCAATAAACAATGTGTTCATAGGCCTGTCATGATAACACATTTTAAAGCATGATATATCGCTACAGAGAAATAGTGCGAAATGGTATGAAAGTGGTGTGTCGGAGGAGCCGATGCCGCAGATTGGCAGCCTCGTTTCTGTCAGTCTCTCCCAGAACAGCTGTGGCTACAATAGAAGCTTACTATCACTGAGTCTGGAGTGAATGAATAATGATTTGTAAAGCATCTTGGAGTGTCCAGAAAAGTCCTATGTAAAACTGATGCATTATTATTATCATTATTAAAGTGATAACATTGACACAGAATAATCCCAGCAAAACAGTTTTTAAATATACTATTTCATTAAAAAGCTTGAACTGAAACAAATAAACCATAGAATGAACCAATAATTACAGAAGTTATGTATTCTATTCTTAGCCAGGCTAGTGCCTCCACCCAATTTCATTTCTCTCCAGTGACTAGGTTAGGAATCAAAATACAAAAGACCTTGGAAGTGCAAGTTCGGGCACCAGCCAATCAGCGAAGAGCCATATATTCAATGTTGGCAACGATTCCAGAGATCGTGGATTTAAAACCAGAATAAAGAGAATGTTTCGTGAATTTAATCAAGGGGAAAGACGTTATTGCACTTCTTCCTACAGGATTTGGGAACAGCTTAATATACCAGTTAGCCCTGTTAGTGACGCATTACACATGTCATGACCAAATAGCAGCGACTGGTTAAATGATAAAAAGTACCCGCCTACCATCGAGCGAACAAATTCTAACACTGCGGGGTCAGACGGTTTCTACAAAGTGAAATCAGGCTATTCTATCTTACTCTCTACATTTCAAATCTTCCTTTTTTACATAAAATAACTAAAATCTCACCACTTTCGCAAATAAATTGTAGATACATGTAGAGTACAAAAATATATTGTCCCAGCTTTCATACATTATAAACTAATATAGTAATTATCGTGACAGGCTTATGTGTTCATTATGATCGTGATGTGAAATCCTGCACCATCCTACCATACAAATACTCCAGCCTCAGCTTGACCGCCCCACCTGTCTTCACTCTGTCTGGACACTTGATGTGAGGGCCGCAGTGGCACTCCTCCTGAGCGCTCTGGATGCTTATATAGACGCTGTTTCATGGAGTATGTCGTACCGGACCAAATGCGATTAGCGCGAGAGGAATCCAACGCCGGGACCAGAGCGCGCGCGGGTCTCCGGAGGTGAAAGGTAAAAGGCACTTATCAGAGGGGAGGGGAATGAAAGGGGAGGAAGAAGAACGGGGGGTGCCTAAGGGGGGCTCTCGACGGCCGACTCAATCAAACCCGCTGCACGCACATCTCCCTGGATTAGACTAATCAGGAGCGCGCAGGGGGATGTATGGAGCACTTATCAAGAGAAAACAAGGCGCCGCTCTCCTCCGCTTTGAAAAGAGCCTACAGAAATGTTTGTTAATTTTATTTATTACAGCGGGGCCTTGTCGCCGTGGCAATCTTCCATGTGATCATTAAACGCACTGAAGGCATCCTCTGTTTACGTAAAGATACAGGCGCGCTTTGATGTCCCGAGTTTCCCCCTCATTTTTTTTCCCCTCATTGTGATTATTATTTATATATTTGAGAGCAGATTTGTTTGTGTTTTGGTATAGGCGCGGCAGATGGGAGGTGATGGGAGAGGGTCGATGACACAAAGGCCCTGAAAGGTGTTTGAATATTTATTAAAGGGGCAACATCAGAGCAGACAGGCCGGTAGCATCGCAGCCATAGTGAAAACGAGATAACAGGCATTTCACACTCACGATTAACTTCAAATTAATCTTTTTTTCTGCAAGGGACGTTGGATAGGTGACTGGGAGAGCTCACTGGGAAAAAGTTACTGAAGCCAAGTTGTACTTGACGAATTAATCCTGAAACAATTGTGGAAATTAATAGCAGGATTTGACAACACTGGCAATAAGAACGCAGTCTGGAATCGATTGTCATGTTTTTGTTGCAATCCATGGGTTTCAAAGTGATGGGAAATGAGCCGTGTTGTCATAACAATTAATCATTTACGATAAAATGTAATATATATTTTGATCAGTCAGAAGTCCTCAAAATGGTGTCTATAAAAAGGAAGCTGAAATGAGCAAGTATTAAGTAGGTAAGTATGTATTAAAGTGTTTCATTTGTTTCATTTTCGTCCCCACTTCCTTTGCTCCCTACGCTAAGTCACCCCCCCCCTTCAGAGCATAGTAAAAGAACTTAAACACTGACTTTTGATTAGTCAGTCCTCAAAATGGCATCTATTAAAAGGAAGGTGAAATTAACAATTATTAACTAAGTATGTGTTGTTTCATTTTCATCCCCACTTCCTTTGCTCCATAAGCTAAGTCACTCCCCCTTTAGAGCTCTATCACAACACAGTCAAAGTGCATTTTAATAATGTGTTTTGTTACAGTAATAAAAGAACTTAAATACTGACTTTTGATTAGTCAGTCAGTCACTATAAAAAGGAAGCTGAAATAAACAAGTATTAAGTAAATAATCAGTTTCATTTTCATCCTCACTTCCTTTGCTCCCTAAGCTAAGTCACCCCTCCTTTAGAGCGGTATCATAACACAATCACAGTGCATTTTTAACTAATGTGTTTTGTTACTGTAATAAAAGAACTTAAACACTGACTTTTGATTAATTAGTCCTCAAAATGGAGTCTATAAAAACGAAGGTGAAATTAACAAGTATTAAGTAAGTATATATTGTTTCATTTTCATCCCCACTTCCTTTGCTCCCTAAGCTAAGTCACTCCCCTTTAGAGCGCTATTATAACACAATCAAAGTGCTTTTTACTGACTTTTGATTAGTCAGTCCTCAAAATGGTGTCTATAAAAACAAAGCTGAAATGAACAAGTATTAAGTAAGTATATATCGTTTCATTTTCATCCCCACTTCCTTTGCTCTCGATGCTAAGTCACTCCCACTTTAGAGCACCATCACAACACATTCAAAGTGCTTTTTACTAATGTGCTTTGTTACTGTAATAAAAGAGCTTAAACATTGACTTTTGCTTAGTCAGTCCTCAAAATGGCGTCTATAAAAAGAAAGCTGAAATTAACAAGTATTAAGTGAGTATGTAGTGTTTCATTTTCATCCTCACTTCCTTTGCTCCCCATGCTAAGTCAATCCCTCTTTAGAGCGCTATTATAACACAATCAAAGTGCATGTTTAACTAACATGTCTTGTTATTGTAATAAAAGAACAAGAAACATGGACTTTTTTAATACATTCCTCTACTTCTCTTGTGTTTAAAAGCCTCATACGCTATTTTTTTATCTATGTTATAATATTTCCTCTTCAAAAACATATTTGGAGTTGTGTTTTGTTTCATTTACACAAAAAGCTGAGTTATTTTCTCAAACAGAAAACTCAAACAAAAAAGAAGTTATGTGGTAATACAGGAAGTTCTCCATTGTGTTTTCATGCACCTTTACTAGAATAATTTGATCATTTCGGCCCTACAATTGCCCATCTCTACTGAACTAAAGGTAAAAGGAACTGTTAACCTCAAAACTACAGGACATCACAATCTGGATCAGAGAATTTTGAGCTTTGGAGATGTAGACAGACTAATAATAAAGGATTAGTTAAACGTGTGAATGAAACAAAACAAAACTCCAGGTCTGTTTATGATGAGGAAACAGCATTGTAACATGGCATAAAGCTCACATGAGTCAATTTGTGTAATACAATACCTTTAAAGCGTCTTACCCAAGGACACAACAGACTTCGACTATCCTCCGAAACGTGGGCAAAAGCTCAGCTCACAGTGCCATTGCAGTTTCCTGTTATTTCATGTTACAAACACTAAAACTAACCTTGAATGCTTTGTATGCAATATTTACCAATATCATCTCGGGGATGATAGTGTAGGAGACATTTCAGCACTGCAGTAATTTACCTTGAGTGTGAATGGTGTGTATGGCAGCTCACAGCACAGCCCGCACGTATGACATGATTATGTGTAAAAGTGGCAGAGTTGATTGTGTTGAATAATTACGTGGCGGTGAATAGTGAAGGAGGCAGTGAGGAGCGCTTAATGAGAAGAGATGCTTGTGGATGTGCATGTGAGGAGTGTACTGAGCATTCACACTCAAGGGCCTCTCACCCACCGCATGGATCAAGATATTATACCTGCATTGAGAAAATCTACTCTGTGTGGTGTTGTTTTAGGCAGGGAAACCAAAAGGACAACTCTTTAAGGAACAAACAGTTTAGTGGCATTTTTTTCTGTATTTTTCATATTGCTCTGTTTTCTGATCTGATGCAATGTTTCTTCGTCAAAAACATGTATGAGTTGTGTTTTGTTTCATTCACACAATTTAACAGAACATTTTAACACACAAATCTTTTTCTCTCAAAGTTCACTGTGTTTTTTTAAACTCCATACACCTTCTCTAGATTCTCGTTTGGATCATTTCATCTTTACTGAACAAAAGGTAAAAGGTAGCTGTTAGATTGAAAACTACTGAGGTTAAACAGAACGTTTTGAGCTTTGGAGTTGACAGACTAATAATAAAAAAAAAGGAAAAGTAAAGGAAGAGGAAAGGATGGAATAAAGGAATAAAGTAATCAAATATGTATGCATGAAACAAAACCCAACTCCAGCTAACATTATACCATGGCTTAAAGCCCACAAGAGTCAAGTCAGTCTTTAATGTTGAGAAGTAAGATAAGTTATTAGGCTTTTATCTTCTCGGCTACTGTTATTGGTTGCTTAGTATGTCACTTCCTGTGCTTCTTCCTGTTGTAGCCACTGATGGAAGCGAGACTCCCGCTCTGTGCAGTCAGCCCCTCCAACCACCTCCAATCACTCAGTCACATCACATTCAAGCAAAATGGCAAGATGCGTTAAGTGCATGAGGACACAACAACAGCACTAGAGCTACTTCCGCTCTAATGGCACCTATAGTATTCCTAGGTTTCTCTTTCCCCTGCACCAACCAGGCCCAACCCTGCAGCTTCTGGGATCAGATGAGATTGGGCATTGAAGAGGTGGTAAGGTGAGAAAGACAACGCCATTTTTTAAAACTTGGAAATGCTACATTTATTCATAACACCAGCATCCGTAATTTGGTTAAAGGGTGCATATTATGCTTTTTTCTGATCTGTTATAATGTTGTTTCAAAATGTTGCATCAAAAATGTACTTGTAATTTAGTTTCTTTCATTGACATATGTTTAGCATACAATGTTCTTATGAGCTCATGTGGTAATACCAGTGCTCCACTATGTTTTTAAACTCCACACACCTTCACTAGAATGATTTGCCCATCTCTACTGAAATAAAGGTCAAATTTAGCCATTAACTTGAAAACTACTGCTTCAGGACAGGGCATTTTGAGCTTTGGAGATGTAGACAGACTACATTACTCAATATACATACTCATACAGCATTACTCAAACATGTGTGAATGAACCAAAACACAACTCCAGGTATAGTTTTTACGAGGTAACAGCGTTATAACATGACTTAAAGCTCACAAGAGTTAATTTTGCATAATGTAGGACCTTTAAGATTTGGATTGGAAACCTAAACATTGTATTCCATCAAAAATGTAGCCTGTGGACCTACAATCACCCCAGCAGCTGCAGTCAGACCCTACTCAACCAATTTATCTGGTACAAATGACATACCACGGACAGATCGAGTATGACAGCAGCTACAGTAGCTCCTATAATAACTCAAATATTAACTGCATGTTCAGGGTCATAAAGACGATGTAGTGAATGGCTGGGATAAGACCCTCAGATGTAATCACACTGCTGTGATGGGGCCAGAGTGTAAAATCATAAATAAATGACTTTTAACACAAACATGAGCAGTTGTGTGTTGCTGACAGCTGCCTGGCATGTATCCACAAACTGCTCTTTCACATCACTCCCTCCATGAGATGAAGTGTCAGTCCCATTATGGAGTTTACCCCCGAAATATGGCTCAAAACATAGAGCAAAAGAACCAACCACTGAGAGACCACGGGGCGCTCATATCTGCAGCTGTCAACACAGAAGAGCAGCAGCCAAATAAGAAAGGATTAAGGTTTCCATTCACTTCAGTCATTTGTTTCACAGGTTTGTGGGGTGTTGCCAAGTCTAAATTACTTGTAGTTGGGAACACACATTCGGGTGACTTCCAGGCTTGCCACATTGATTTGGTGAGTTATCCCAGATGCTTATAATGCCACAAGTATTTACTAGGGATGTAACGCTATCCAAGTCTCACGATACAATATCGTCACGGTATGGATCTCATGGTATGATATTTATTGCAATATCATGAGAAAGCACATGATATGGTGGAGGCTCATGATTAGAGATGTAACAATTTCCAAATCTCTCTGCATGATATTTTCACTATATACATCTCACAGTATGATATTTATTGTGATATTTTGCGGACGTTATCAAAACTGTTGGCATGCTACTTTTTCTTCTTCTTCTTAAAATGCCTTGATAAGACTTAATCCAAAGAACTAAGACTTAAAAGTGCTTAGAATTTAGTCATGAGTGCAGAGAGTTCAGGCTGCTCTAAGGATGGCCAATCACCTCACTCGCCCATTTAACCAACTGATTCAGGGAGTTCTTGTTGCTCCCAAACTATGAGACCAGTGAAAAAGTTCTTTCTTCTTGTAGTCTACACTGAAATGGAGCAAAGGATCATGGTCTATGTAGTTCTCTCTGTCTTTTTTTTTTTTTTTTTAGCTATTGCTGCACCATAACTCTTAATTTAAGCAAAGAGACATGTAGTTTGATATATTGTGATGGTCCATGATATTATTGTGAGAACTTTGATGATACGATATCACAATATTTCAGTTATTGTTACACCCCTAGTATTTACTAATGAATGATTATGAGTACTTTTTCTACATACTCATAGTAACTTAACAATTTACATATTTTTTTTATATGTTACTTCTGTATTCATCCTGGGAATCTCATGGAAGATTAACTGCCAATAAGAGCTTATTCACTCCTACACACTGCATTCTGAGAAAGACAAGACGGGTGAAGAGTCTTGCTCAAGGAATCTGGACGGTGCCAGGTTTAAAACACTCTTAACCCCATGTCTAAGTCATGATGAATAAACCGTAAAAGAAAAGGCTCAATATTAAATGGGCACTATATGTATATGGAGGTTCTCAAAACTTTTATACTCCATGTTATTGCTTTACCTGCAATGTTCCACAGGTTGGCATAAAACTTAAATTCCCATGGTAACAAGCAGGTGACACAACCAAATCAGACTAGTTTTTCTTGGCACCCAAATTATTCATTGCAGATTTCACATTTTTAGAGACCAGAGTTTTGCTATCATGTCAGTGCTATCAACAACTACCATGCTAACAGTGCACTTCCTGGTTTGCAGAGGATGAAAAGCTTTCAATACAGACATTACACAGCTGTCTCTCTCTCTCTCTCTCTCTCTCTCTTTTTTTTTTTTTTTTTTACAATATATACTGTATATACTTGGGTAAAACAAGCCTTAACAAATCCCATTTCTACCATCAAACATAAACTTTATTCCCCACATAGACAACCCACTAGACAATACCAAACCAAACACACACCGACCCTGAGAATGGTGCGATTTGTGCGGAGGGAGACATAAAAGCCAGGTGAAAAGTGTGTGTCCGCGGCTCCTATCGGCTCAGAGAAAGACACCGTGGTTTCAGAGCTCACTGGACAAAGCCCTCCTCAGTAAATCTCACATCAAACAGCCCGCTGAAAACTCAGGTCTCAACAATAAATGGCCTCCGTCCGCGGGCCTGTGGGCAGCATCGGCCGGAGGAGATTGTCTCAAATGAAAGACGCCCCATTGAAATCCTATTGAGCTATTTTCAGTCCCAAAAAGGAAGAGAAAGCGCTAAAGGTCGGTGTGAAGCCAGATCATATAGGGCTAAAACAGGTGCCCAGATAACGGCCCGCTGACAAATATCAATTACGCCTTGACATTTTCCGAGGAGACAAAGACGAAGGATAATACCTGGATGGTGAACCGCTGTTAGCCGCTTCAAAAGTGCTTTAAATGGTTCCTGGTCAGTGCTAAAGGGTTTGGAAACGTTTGCAATTTATATTTACATAAAGATTAAAACATGAATTTCAAAGCGTTAATGCAACAGAGAAGGTACAAAGCATTTCATAGCAATCTCGGGCTGGATCGTCTCTACATAAAGGTGCCATGCGGTAATCTCCAGCACCACATGAGCATAATACTTGATTTTAATTTTGTCAAAGAGATAGGGATTTTTATGTGTTTTCTTATTATTATGTAAAACAAACCTCCCACAGTTACATTGGGAAGTCAGTATCACAGTTGTGGTTAGGGAAGATGACCAAGCACTGTGCAAAAAAGAGGAGTTTTTGAAGTATAAAAAGAGAAGCTAGTTTATATTTAAAATCTTTTTGTTTTGGCTTAAAGCAAACCCCTTATTTATTTCATGTTTTCTCTGCTCTACTTATATTGACATTACCTGAACAGTAAGTAAAATGTTACCTCCCAACTATATATTCTCACTTAGCATTCCTTTGCGGTGAAGCTGCCTGGAGGCACTGATCTGTCTGAAGCTCTGTTACTCAAGTTAGATTTTAATCTGGACTTTGTTTTAATACACTGTGTAACCATAAAGAGCAGCTGATCTGATTTGTAGCACTCACAGTATTGACAGGTTTGAGAAATTTTATTGCTTAAACCCATTTTTTGTTTTTTTTCCTGAGTTTTCAGACCATCTAAATCTTTGTGTCACCATGATAACAGTAGAACTATCTTCAGTAGACATACATGTAACTCTGCTCGCTGAGGTAATGCTATGGACATATAATTAGTATATTCACCAGTCACCCATCCATTTTCTTCTGCTTATCTGGAGCTGGGTCGTGGGGGCAGCAGTCTAAGCAGGGACTCCCGAACACTTCCTCCAGCTTCTGTCTCTCTCTCGATGTGGAGGAGCAGCGGCTCTACTCCGAGCTTCTTCCATGTGGCTGAGCTCCTCACCCTACGTCTAACGGAGCACCCCGCTACCCTGCAGAGGAAACTCTTTTCAGCCGCTTATATCCTCGATCTTGTACTTTTGGTCATTACCCAGACCTCATGACCATAGGTGAGAGCAGGAACCTAGAATGACCGGTAAATTGGGAGCTTTGCCTTTCGGCTTAGCTTTCTCTTCACCACAACGGTCCAATACCGCATCACTGCCAACGCTGCACCGATTCGACTGTCAATCTCATGCTCCATCTTCCTTTACTCATGAACAAGACCCCGAGATACTTGAACTTCACTTGAGGCAAGGACTCTCCACCCACCCGGAGAAGGCAAGTCACCTTTTTCCAGACGAGAACCATGGCCTCGGATTTGGAGGAGCTGATCTTCATCCCAGCCGCTTCACACTCGGCTACAGACCTCCCCAGTGCTGCAGGTCCTGGTTTGATGGAGCCATTAGGACAACATCATATAGGGCTAAAATCATGTACAGAAGAGATGAGATTCTGTGATCCCGGTCCCCAAATTGGACCCCCTCCAGTCCCTCATTGTGACATCCCTTAGCAAAGCCAGGACAGCCCCACATCCAGACACTCAGACCAAATCTCATCCACTGAGGAACTTGCCAGCCACATCAGTGACTTCAGCCAGGGTGATGGACAAGTCCACCTCCGAGTTCCCAGCCTCTGCTTCCTCCTTGAAGATGTGATGGTGGGATTGAAGAGATCCTCAAAGTATTCCTTCCACCATTTGAAAACATCCCAGTCGAGGTCAACAGCTCTCCACCCACACTGCAAAACAGTGTTGATGAAGCACTGCTCCCCCCTCCAGAGGCGTCGAGAGCTTTGAGGCTGCCTGATAGTTCTCCCCCATGGCCTCCCCAAACTCCTCCCTCTCCAAGGAGTTGCCTCAGTGACTGTACAGGCAGCAGCATGCTTGCCCCATCGGTACCCGTCAACTGCCTCCGGTCTCAAGCCTTGAGCTGCAAATCTGGAGAAGCTCATAAAGGCCAAAACGTTTGAGCCCAAACAAGAGTATAACGACAGGGAAGCGTTTCACGACCTGCTCAGAAGAATGTTTGAACTGGACGCGGAGGTGAGGATTACACCATCAGAAGCGCATTGTCATAGATATCGGACCACCTATGCAAGAGTATACTGAAGTGACATTCGGACCACCTCCACAAGTGGTGTTTGGACCATTTCCAAAAGTGCCGTTCAGCCCACCTTCTGAAGTGGCATTTGGACCACCTCCGCAAGTGGCGTTCGGACCACCTACACAAATGGACTTTGGACACCTGCACAAATGGAGTTCAGACCACCTCCACAAGTGTCGCTTGAAATGAACTTTGAAGAAGATACCAAAGACCAGCAAGATGATCAAGAGAATGCTTTGGATATAGCCAAAATTATGGGCACAGCTTATGGGCACAGCAAAGGAGGATCTGCCAGGGAATTGCAGTGATATACTAGAGGACATTGAGAAACTATTCCTGGATGAGTAAATTACAGAGGTCCAGATTGCTGAAGTGACCCAGAAAGCCTTCAAGTATTTGGCAGGATGATTCCACATCTTCTCCAGGAGTTGTTTTCAAGATTATTCAAGCTACTGAAACCTTGCCCAAAAAAGCTATTCTTCAGAAAACCTAAATGGGTCAAATGCATTTCAGTTTTCACAAGAAGGTCCACAACATCTGTGCCTTCCACACCCTAGACCCACCACACCAATTCAGATTTGTGTGTAACTGCAGCCACTGTTAAATAAATGTTGCAAAAAGAAAAATCTTTACTGAATGTATTATTTCATGTATTTCTAAAAAAATTTAATAAAATAAAATAAATCCTCCTTGCCTCCTTCCTTGCATCCTTGCTTCCTTGCTTCCTTGCATTTTTTACTTTCTTGCACCCTGCATTCGTGGATGAATAAACAATTACAGTGTCTCAAACCTGTATGGAGATTTTTTTTTATTGTTTGATTTGCCCAAACTGCTTATGACACTAATCAGCTTTAAATTGCCTTTTGAGTTGTCCCGTTCAAGGTCTGGACAGGCGAACCATTTACTCAGTTTAGTTCTTGTTTGTGATCTTAATTGAGAGGAAATTACAGTACAAAATCTTGGTTGCATTTTACCGGGCATTTTTTAGTTTTGAAAAGGCTTTAGAAAATGAGTGAAACAAACCTTTGTCAATGGTAGCCTTGGATTATTTGGAAATTTTCTTCTTACCAAAATGAGATCATCACTGAATAAAATGATTATATGATTGGCAATGTCCTCACTGCAGCTGTCCCCAAACTGTATAGTCCACTTATGTGACAAAATAATAGTCAGTAACAATGTTAAAAAAAAAAAAAAAACTATCAAGATTACAATAACAGTGTGAACAGTTTACTTACCTCAGGGAACAGAGAATGTATTCACTGAAGTGAATGTAAACCAAACTCAATAGTGCAGTGCACTGTATTCTAACACCAGTATAGTATTTCTGTGTACATCTGAATCTAGAAACTGTCAGTTTAATGCACTGACATATTTTAGTCCTTGGACTTTCTCTATTGTCTATTCATGTGATTGTATTGTATGTACTTCTGCTACTTCAAATTCAATAGAGTTAAAAAATAAAGTTTTGTAAAGCTTTTGGTGCCATTAAGATTAAAGCATTGAAATCTTATTGTATTATATAAAATATAAGGCTGATAATGACCTTTTTGGAGATACTAAAAAGGTCAGAAACACTTTATATCTTTATATACAATGTACAGGGTCAGTGGAGGGCCATATGAGCACTAAAATGAGTTGTGAACTCTTGGTCACAGTTGTTACCTTTCAAAATGTGTTACAAGGCCAGTTAAACCTTACAACATATTAACCCTGTTATGGCAAAATTAAGTCAAGTTGTGCATCCCTACGGATATTAATGGGACTCCCTGTGTCACTGTGGTTAGCATTTTATCCTCACGAGTTAGCGGGTTTTCTTCATACTTTTGTAAGTACGACATTTTCAGACTTCATATTTCTGACCTTTCCTGTCTTTGATAACTACATAAACATTTCCCATTGACCAGACCCTCCCCTGAATGTACTAAAGTAATTGAACACGGGAATAAACGGTTTGTTCAGACACAACAGCTGTCATTTTTCCATGAGGACTCACTGTGCACTTGTGAACGTGTAATCCTCTTTCAAATGCAAAAATACACTTTCTATACGGGATACGCTCCAATGCACCCAATTACAGGCATTAATTTTTAAATAATTTTCTCTTTCTCACTCAGTAAAACTCCAGTGCGTGCGGACTGCTGGCTAAAGGGAAAACCACACAGGGCTGGGATAACTTAAGTGAAATCAGCCTCCTCCTGATGGCCTTGCAGTGCTGTGTCATTAGCATTCATTATAGTTGTATGAGCCAGAGTAATTACAGGCCCAAGTGCAGGGAGGAATAGCAGTTTACACTCCTAG
The DNA here is from genome assembly GCF_026225935.1 of Boleophthalmus pectinirostris. Taxonomy (NCBI): domain Eukaryota; kingdom Metazoa; phylum Chordata; class Actinopteri; order Gobiiformes; family Gobiidae; genus Boleophthalmus; species Boleophthalmus pectinirostris. The sequence goes on along the minus strand of NW_026571473.1, from coordinate 25,799,528 downwards.
TAATTTGATTTGCATCTACGCTAATAACTTCTTTTGTGCGTGTTTATGTGCCGTGTCAGAACACAAGTGCCATTTGGCTGCAGGCATACCAGGCAAAAAAAAAAGCTTTTAAATTGGAAGATTGAGTTGCCTTTTGCTTTCAGCACTCCAAGCTCCAAATCTGTTACAGCGCCCAGATTAGCGTGATCAGAGAACAAGTGATACTGCAAAGTTGTTCTGATGGGGTTTGGAAGGAAATGTAGGCCAGTGGAGGAAAGACAGACAAGTTTCAATACACTGTTTTCTCTTTGCAAAAAATCAAACATGTTTTTAATGGTGGGAACCTGTTTCCAAGAAGTAAGATTCACACTTAGGTTGGCACGATTATAGAGAAGTGATTATGTGATTATGGTGCAGATAAAAAGGTATGCCTCTGGTCTGTGTGTGTTTGTCAAACCTCTGTCTATCAGTCATCCTTGTGAAGTGATAGTAGACATTACAGCAGACGTCCGTGTTGCCACAAGTTCACAAGGCTGAGTGCACCGCAGACCCTCAGGCAAAAATCACTACTTTAACATCATGTAGCATCTAGTCTAATGTATCATAAATTATTTTAGTCAGGGATATCCAAGGTATAAACCAGAACGTGATGGACGGTTGCCAGTGTGAGTTATGCTCTCTGGATCACATATTGTTCTTGTGTCCTTGAGCTGGACACTTCATCCACCTTGCCTGTATCACTGAGTGTTAGATAGACTCCTATGTGTAGAAAGGCAGATATGTAATTAATCTGTTACCATAACCAGGTTTGACTGAGGTAAGTCTTTATTTGTTGAAGTAAATAGTCAAATATTAGGACGTAAATCACAGTAATGTATTACTGTTGATGTGTGTGATTCAACTAAGCCAGCGGTCCCCAAAACCTGGGTCGCGGACCGGTACCGGTCTGTGGGTCGTTTGGTACTGAATAAATAACTTAAAATATTTCCGATTTATTTATTATCCGAGTCTGAACAATATTTTGAAAAATGACCAAATTCTCTCCGTTATGTCCGTCTATGGATGCACTCATACTAGGACTTTAGAACTGTGCCCAAGCACAGATGGTCCCTAAAGCACAGTACGTTTGTCCAGTGTGAGCAAAATCAAACCATGCCTAGACACAGCACCGTTGGGGACCGGTGGGAGGAGGTGGGTCAAAGCATGGCACGGTTGATTCACTCTTGACGCATGTCAAGTTGCTTGTCTCGGTCATGTACAATACATGTACGCGATACCTTAATGCTAATATTAAACCCACAAGCTAGCAAAGTCGGTCCGTGAAAATATTGACTGACATTAAACTGGTCCGTGGTGCAAAAAAGTTGGGGACCGCTGAACTAAGCAACAACTCATTATATGATAGATATTTACAGAAGAGACCATACGTACAGGTGGGCAACTCTAAAGCTGCTCGTACAAAACAATGTTATTGATAGGTACAGTGGAACGCTCACCTCACAGCAAGATGGTTCCAAGTTTGACTCCAGAGGGTTTACCCCAACAACCCAAAACATGCACAATAGGTAAAATTCTCCAGCTAAGGACCTGATCAAGACCAGCTCAAGATGTAGAGATGTGTACGTGGGTGCAGCATGGAGGTCCCCACTGCTCCTGACAGGTTGCCCTGGCAACATTGAAGGATGGGTCAAATGCAGATGACAAGTTTCCCTATGGAGACAATAAAGTGTCCCTTAACCTTATCTATTTTGTTATAATTCATGTAATAGTCTTTTTGAACCAATAATGTCATTTTTTTATTGTTGTTCTTAATATATAGATTTCTGAGTTCCAGTTCCCAGCCTTGAGTACATCCCCGGGGGGCTTCATACCTGTGTCGTCTGGCTCTGAGTGAGAGAACAGAGGGGCCGGCCCAGATCTGATGAGGGCACAGGTTAAGACGGGGCTTTTGTGGTGGGACAATAACATCCTACTTCTACCTGCGGCGGCTGCTTTTCTTCTGCAGCAGCTGTGACCTGACAGAGGAGCTGGGCTTTGTCTCACACAGACACAGGCTCACAGGCAGATCCACTCAGATTCACCCCAATGGGTCCGAGCCCTTCCCCCAGGCTGTGCTCCCATAACCTGAGAGTATTGGACAACTGCAGGGCCATAGAGATTGTCATGTTCACTGTGTACTTTCTGCACATAGACACAAACAGAAGTCACACTGGTTTATACTTTTTAATATTTCTAATTCTCCTAGATGTTGTGAGCAAAATCAGCTAATGTCAGTCTGTTCAAATAGATGTGGAAAGTGATGTTTCAAAAATGTTAACAGTCCTATATTGACTCCTTTGAGCTTTAAACCATATTATAATGTGTTTTCCTCCTCAAAAACATATCTGGAGTTGTGTTTTGTCTTGTTCACACATGTTTGAGTAACGCTGCATTATTAGTCTGTCTACAGCTCCTGAAAATGCTCTGCACCACCTTCTGATGTTATATAGAGGTAGTTTTCAAGTTAACAGCTACATTTTAACTTTTGTTCAGTAGCAATTGGCAATTCCTGGTCTGAAATTATCCAAAAGATTCTAATGAAGGTGTATGGAGATTAAAAACACACCATGGCCCTTCCTTTAGATTACCACTTGACATCACAAGGTGGACCAGAGTGTTGTTTGAATATGCAGGGTTTGTGTGTTAAACATGTGCGAGTGAAATAAAACACAACTGTGGGTATGTTTGCGATGAGGAAACAACATTATTACATCGATCAGAAAATGGAGGAATATGGGCCGTTAAAGAAAAAAAATGTCTTCCTTCTGTGGCGATAGTGGGACTGGAAACAAAATTCGGCCCTGGGATTTTTCCTCTGTACTGGCCCATCACTGGACTGAAGCAACTATCCCCAAACACACTCACACATCCGCCCACCCCCCCATACCAAACCCCCAGTGCCCAAAATGCTGCTCACATAATAAGGAAGCAATGTTTGTCTTACTGATCCATAAAAGATAGGCATTGGCACATTCTCAGTGCTGGCCACTTCTCTCGTGCTCCTTGGTACATTGCTTCATGTGACAGCAGTCCCGCATATCAACTTTTGTGAATGAATTATTATCTTGCACGGAAAAAGCTAAACAGAGTGAACAAAATACAACACGTGTGATTATGTTAACCACAAATGTTCGGTGCCATTCCTGCAACATAACCATTTATTCACTGCCTCTTTGGTGTTCTGTTTTTGTTTTTTTTGTTTTGTTTTTTGTTGTTTTTTTTTTGGTTAGGGTAGGCACCAGTCTGATCTGTGTAGGACTGCATCACCTTCAGGTTCTGTAATGTCCTGCATCTCTTTTCCTGCAACCTCTTCGTGTTCCTGCTCATCGGCAGAGTGACATCTTCAGCAATGTTGTTTTTAGAACTTTCTCTAGTTGAACTTGCACTAACACTAACACTAGCAGCACTACATCTGCCCACAGCAAACAAATAGTGAATTTTTAAACATTTCATATCATGATTTTTATGCATATTTTCCAACTCCAAGCTGTATAAACCTGAATTCTTATTGGATTTAAGCACATTTGGTGATGTGTATTTGTCTAATGAGGGAGTGTGTGGCCTAAGGAGATCAACACCATATATCAAAGTGTACATAACAATAAGAGAGCCTCTTTATCTCAGGCAAAATGGGCCTAAAAAATACATTTAACTAACTCTGAAAAGTTTTATAGTCTTTCAGAGGGATGCAGCGCTCTTGAATTTGCAAATATATTGGGCCATGATCACAGAACCACCAAATGTTTTGCTGCAAATAGTCAACAGTGTCGCAAAAAGGATGCTGAGAAAAAAGACGCAATAATTATGCACACAGTTTACTTATTTTTTTAACCTTCCAGGTACATTCATTTCGAATTAGAAATCAGATATTACATTCTGACGGTTACTCCTACAGTTATTCTTTATAATTTTTTTTAATGGCCAATATTTTGTACTTTTTCTTGAGTAATATTACTTTGAAATAACTCTTACAATAGGACAGTATTTGGCAACTCTATCCAGGGGCAAATGTAATCTATACTATCAATGGCACTGTGATCCAAGAGTCCTTTTCTACTTCAGTAAACCTGTTGAAGCTGAACCAATGCCATCCAATGTCTCCCAAATCTAAAGTAGCACACAAACTCTTTTCACATTTCTGTTATTTGTGGGTTTGTCTTGATGGGCATATTTCTACTATAAGATCTGAACCACTTTCTCTTCGTCATTTGAGGTCTTCTTCACCATCCGATTGAAAACCACCTGATAGCTAGCCACCGGGAGCCCTTTCTCTCTCGCACACTGCCTGCTTCCCTAATCCGCCGCTAATGGTGAGCAATGGAGGCCCAGAGGAGGAGCAGGCTGCCTCTGGAGTGTGGAAATCCCTGCTGGAGTGGAGAGTCTCGCTTGAAGAAGTACCCAGCCAAGCGCGCCAGACACCATCCACAGACGCTCAAGGTGACCCGCTAACACAAATTCAACGCACACATGCCAGGGCAGAGGACAGAGACACACACGGATTGTGATCGGTGTGGCAAAGAAAGGGATCATCTTTTTGGGAAATGTTGGGAATCTTTTTTGTCGTGGTTGAATGTAATTTGTTCAGCACTTTAGGTTCTTGTAGGTGTTGTGTACGTTGAAATAGGGATACTGCAGATGGATATCGAAGTCCAGTGAAGCACATACTTGACAAGCGAGGGAGGGATAGATGGAAAATTTGGCGCGAAAAGCAATTAAAAACTCCTACCTGATTTTGGACCATGAGCGGCCAAAATGTTTGAACTGAGCCTTGCACTTTTCTTCTCTTCTCTCATTATTTGTTGAACTATGACAAGCAAACATGTCTGGCATTGTCACAAGGTACTTTCACTTGTTTTGTTTTGTTTTTTTAAATCCAACAATGTGTCTGATTAGACAAAAGTGTATTCATAAGGTTCAATAAAATGCCTCTTTCAATACATGGCTGAACAAGATGAAAAGAAAGTCAGGTACAGGATCTTTAAAGGCCACATAAAATCAGTTATCAAGGTGAAAATCTGTAACCAGGCCATTTATTATCTACAACAACTTAATAAAAGAAACAAGTCCTCATTTTTCTATCCATGTTAGAAAACTGCAGTGTCCAAAAGGAGTTGACGTTGCGATAAACATCATCACAGCAAACAGTAGCGAAGTTGTTGGCATCTCCCATGGATAGCTGCAGGTCACACTAGAGTGCGGCAGATAATTTTTTTCATTCATACCGAAATGACGCAGTGGAATTTAACACATATCACATATTAAGAAAATAAAATTGGAGAACAAGGTTAGAGCAATGGCATCTTGAAATTAAGCGATTAAAGGTTGTTCAGACATGCACGAATCACTCCAAATACAAATCCAGGTGAGTAAATGGTGAGGAGAAACAACAATAACATGGCAAAAAGCTCTGAAAAGTCTATTTTGGATGGTCTGCTTTAACTTTGGCACAATAAACAGAAGCTTTTATTATTTTAGCTTTTGTTTAAAATGTCAATAAAAAAGTAAGAAATAGTTTTCAGTAACATCCTAAACACCCCAACAACCCAAACACAAGCTTTGGCAAATCTTACGTTGATGATTACATTTACTGTACTTGAATGCAATGGCATGCTTTATATTGTTAATTTGAGAATAATTTCTATCATGTCAAGTACATAATGGAACACAATATCTGTAGTATAAGGTAAATTAGGCCAAGACAGCAATTTGTAAAGTTGTTGATGAAAGAATAATCATTTATACTTTCTACTCAACCCTTTCTGTTTTTCTTCACACCACCTCCATGGTCCACACACCGTTTGAACTTATTCAGCACTCCTTTTGTTACAGTAGCCTTATATTCTCCACTGCTGCAGATACGAATCGACTTTGAGCCAGATCCTTGACAATGAGGCAGTCCGCAACGTGAAGAAACCAGGCGCCAAGAGAAACAAAGGCTTCTGCGAGCGCTCAGTATCAAACCTTCTGCAAACCGCTGCTAGCGTTTAGGCCCATTGTAGCCCGAGTGGAAGCCCAGATGAGATATAGCATGATAGCACACAAACGGCTAATTAAATGATTCAGGGTTGCGGCCGTGTAATTTCCATCTCCAGCTGATAAGGCATTTAAAGGTTCGCTCCTCATCTCCGCACTGCCTTGGCCTTAGCTTTGTTGGCCCTTTGATGGATGACATTGGCTTTTTATTTGAAAGGGTAACTTTTCAAATCGAATTATTGTCACACTCAATTGCACTCCAGCTAAAGCGGCGCTGGTTCACCTCATTGTTTCAGCCTCGGGGCGCGGGGTCGGACTTGAAAGCGGTTTGTTAGCTTTAGCCTTAGCGTCGGTGCGAGTGTGAGGTCTGACCTTTGACCCCTGCTTATGTGAGCGTGGGATGTGGTGTCAGGAGGGACAATGGCGGGGTGACAGGATGGACTAATACAAACAGGGCCAAGGGGCTTACGGGCTAACCTTTGCCTAGCACTGCTGTCAACACGGCTTGTCGTGAGGATGTAGAAGACATAAGGGACATTAGGACGAAGCTGTTTGTTAAGCCAGGACTGAATCTTGTCATTCCTCTCACACTTATCTTTGTAAAACCTCTTCATATTTTGATCAATGAAAGCCACTACAATGCAACTGGGAGCGTTCCTATGTTCCCACAGCCTTATGTTTCATCATTTCTAAGTTTTTTTTTGTTTGTTTGTTTGTTTGTTTTTTCATTTCAAATTTAGGCCCTATGTTCTCACATTTCATTTATCATCAATTTGCATCAGATTTTATCCCCATTTCTCCCAATTTGGTAGTCAATTACACCCAACCTATTATCCAACAGCAGTAGACCATTGTTTCCAAAGAGCAAGAGATTTTTTGGGTTGCCATGTCACGATCTGCATGTCGGTCTGCAATATACAGTTATGACACATAAGACATGTTTTGTATAATTTCTAATCTGTTTTGTTCCAATATTGCTGGTTCAATTGAATGCTGAAAAGAAAAATAAAAGGGCTACATTTAATGCCCCAATAGGCGACTTATGGATCCTTTTATTGCTGGTTTAATTACTCTTTTTCATTGTTTAAAACTTGAGTAATACTAATTGTTCAGAGAGACACAATCACTCTGTCAACAATAAAATATCCTCATTAATGTTCAATAATGGTCAAATCCACCTTTATTTTGTGATTTGTGAATAATGTCTATTGACTTGGGTCGCAAAGGTTTGTTACTTTTAAAATATGGGTCCTCAGAAAAAAAATTTGGGAAACTGCAGTAGAGTACAAATGTAATGTAGAGGTCATAGTGCAAAGGACCTTAGGTTGAAATGACTCTGAATCATCCCTTTAAATGGGGTATAAAAATAAAAATGACTTGAATTAGAGTTTCATTTTGAGAAAAATCTTAGAAATGAGGGAACATAGAGCTGTGTGAACATACGACTGACCCAGTGCAATTCCTCCATAAATAACATGATTTTGGTTTGTTTGTCCCATGGAAGTTTAATAAGATCTGGAAGTTATGAAGATGGCATTGTGTTTGTTTCAATAACTCGTGCTCACTGGCTCAAGTGACCAAAAATAACATTTTCCTCCACACTACTTCCTCAATACTGCCCATGTGATCAGTTTTGACCAACCAAGTGCAATGACAGCTAGAGCAGAGCACGGGCTTAGAGATAACATTTAAACTCTTTGATTATTTATTTATTTATTTTTATTTTTTATGTTCATGTTGTGAAGAATTACTTCAAAATCTGACCTTTGTGAAAGCTGCTGATGCCCTGTCATCTAAACACAGGCAGTTTGATCTCACAAAAAATTCAATGTGCTTTATGGAAGAATTCATTCTGGACCAGAACAACAGTATCAATGCAGTGGACGCTAATTGAGCTTACATTAGGACAGAGGAGGGAGTGCCTTATCCAGTTCTTATTAGAGATCTATGGTTTGTCTATGCATGCGTCCTGACCCCACTCACAGTAAGAATGCATGTTTTCAAGGTATTTTTGTGCCAATAAAACACCTTTTGAGTAAATGTGAAAAATAAGTTCTACACAGTACTGCAGAATAGTCCACACAAAGCAATAACATCTCACAGGAGACTAGGTTAAAGCTAGCTAACTAATTGCTTCTAAAAGAACGTAATTACAGGTGTGATTTTATAAGACGAAACTATTACTGAGAAAGTTTTCACAGAAGAGGAGCTCAAATTGATGGGTACAATGTCAGGTATTTTATCACACATGATAAAAGGCTAAGTCAAATAAGGATGAACTTTCCTTTGGAGACAATGAAATCTACAAAAAAAACAAAATGAAATAAATCTGTTGTAATTTTCTCTATAGTACGGAAACTGAGAGGGGTCACAACAAACGCAAACGCCGCAACAAATACAAATGTGACAACACAACAAAAAGCCTCAACACACCAAAAAAAGCCACAACGGAAATGACCGCAGGACTCTATTTTAATGCAAATGCCACAACACAAATGCAAATGCTGCAACACATTAAAAAGCCACAACACATTAAAAAGCCACAACACATCTGTGGGACTCTATTTTCCAACAGACCGATTAAGCGGCAAGTGAAGAAGAACTACAACGTGAAACGAATAATGATAAAACAATAAATCACTTTTACTTATGTTTCCAACTTCTCCGTTCCTTTACTTTTCACGTTTACTTTTGTATTTGTGTTGTGGCATTTGTATTTGTTGCAGCGTTTGCATTAAAATAGAGTCCTGCGGTCATTTCCGTTGTGGCTTTTTTTTTGTTGTGTTGTCGCGTTTGCGTTTGTTGTGACCCCTCTCGGCTTCCGTACCAGAGGTATGATAGATAGAATCACATACATACATAGTACATAGTAAAAGCACCTTCCTTCCTTCCTTCCTTATAATTGCACCTGTCATCTTTTGTCTGTTTTGGCATCTAAACAAGTAGAAACCCAGCCGACAGTTTATCATAACAAATGATATACATTACATACACAAAACATAAGTCATGCCAAATCACATAATACATAATTTGGTGCTTCAATGAGACAAAAGAATGCCATAATTTAACAGATGATATATTGATGTTTTCTAATTATCTTGTCAACCATGTCAGTCATATCTAATTACATAGCAAAGTCTTTGTTGCCTTAAAACAGTCATATGTAGATTTTCCTGTTCGTCCAGCTTCTTTGAATCACAGACTATTCACTCTCTTTGGGTTGTTTTTATTGCAGTGTTGTAACAGATAAAAGGCTTGAAGTTATGATTACAAATGTGATTAGAACGGGATGTATCAAGAGCTTTGGTGCTTCCCTTTACAAAACTAACGTGAGTCATTCATTATGTTTATTTTAATGGGCCTATATTATGCTAAATTTATTCTAGTGAGCTTTAAGGCATGTTATAATGCTGTTGCATCATCGAAAACATACCTTGGGTGTTTTGTTTCATTCACACGTGTTTGAGTAACCCTTTATTATTAGTCTGTCTATTTCTCCAACGCTCAAAATGTCATGTAGCAGTAGTATTCAAGTTATCCTTTACCTTTTGTTCAGTACATATTAGCAATACCAGGACTGAAATTATCCCAGTGATTCTAGTGAATGGAGTGTGTGGAGTTTAAAAACACAGTGGAGCAGTTTCTGTATTACCACATGGCATCACAAGGTGGAACAGAGTTTGTTTTGTTTATTTTTCATTTGTGAGAAGAACTCAGCCTAAATATGCAAGGTTTGTGTGTTAAACATGTGTGAATGAAACAAAACACAACTCCAGGTCTGTTCATGATGAGGAAACAGCACTATAACTTAGATCAGATAAATAATAATGTGCAATATGGGCCCTTTAAGTATTAGTATTAATGTTTTATACTGATACTGATACTGGTGATAGTTTTCTGATGCTAAGACTACTCCCAGTTTGTTAGTACATTGTGTAATCATAGGTGGGACTAGAAACCAAAATAAACCCAATTAAAGGATGGATAATGGTAGAGAACAAATGTTGGTTACACTTTCTAATTAGCCTTAATAAATCAAATAGTTAAGAATATTACCCAACTGTTAGTCCTAATCCCTTAATTAAGTAATAACTAAGTATGAAAACATTCAACTATTAATGTTAAACACAGTAAACACAATGTTTTCATTATTGTGTAAGAACAAAGTGTTAGTGTCATATAATTGTAATTTATGACACGTGGAACACTATGCTCTAATTTGCACATTTCGCAATATTCATCTAAAACAATTTAATTAAAAAAACAAGTTGCTTGTCGCTGTAAACATCATCACAACAAAGAGTCATGTAGCTGCAGGCCCCTCCTGTGGATAGCTGGAGATCACCCAAGCAAGTAGTTTTTCTTTTATTATTATTATTAGTATTAGTATTATTATTATAATTATTATTGTTGTTGTTGTTGTTATTATTATTTGTAACAAAATGATTACGCAAAGCTGCCAAATCCTATGCTTATCATCGATTAAGAATAAAACTAAAATAAGTACAAAGCAGTGGGTGTATGTCAGCATTGAAAATGGGGATTGATGGTTAAAAGCTCTGAGTCGGTTTTGAATAATAGGTCTATTTTAAGATGTAGATTTTACAAAGTGAAATCCAAATTCCCATATAGAGTGTAACTTAGGGTATGTTCAAATTGGCACCCCCACACACACACACATACACACACACACACAGGGGTGTAGCGAGCGTGGTACGCGAGGGTATGCTGTCCACCCTGTTCTCCCGATGTAAGATATGAAAAAATAACAGCGCAGCCATCGCCTGATTGCGCTTTGTGGACACCTTGCTCCACAGGCTTGGGGTTTTCTCTCACTCTCTCTCAAGTCCAAGATTAGTCCTGGTTCAGCCCAGATTTAGACCTGGTGTAGACCTGGTGTAGTCCTAATTCAGTCCTGGTTCAGTCCTGGTTTAGTCCTGGTTTAGTCCTGGTTTAGACCTGGTTTAATCCTGGTTCAATCCTGGTTCAGTCCTGGTTTAGTCCTGGTTTAGTCCTGGTTTAGACCTGGTTTAATCCTGGTTCAGTCCTGGTTCAGTCCTGGTTCATGAATCTCCAGGAAAAACCAGGACTAAACCAGAAGAAAAGTAGGCCCAAATACGCTCTGTATCTGATTTGAACTGTCTTAAAACGTGAAAAACTTCCTTTTAAATAGTTTGCAGTGGTCGACGGTACTTTTTCACTATCCTAATTATTTATCACGATGAGTTTATAAGCACTTCCCATAACTTCCGCAACCAGAGCAGAGTTTTACTTTCATGGTACATCTAGCATGGTAACTTCGCACTTTCTTATTTTTATATATTATCATATTATACGCTTTACAATTAGATCCACAGTACATGGCATACTCATTTTAACCTGAAGAGCTGTTTATACTGTATCTGTTCTGAGACAAGGCATCAAATATAAGAAAAAAATCAAGTACAGGCCCGTTTAAGTATAATTTACCTCAATTGACCTTGTTTAGGATCTATAATGTTAAATTTTAAAAGACAGATAACTGAAATGAACATAAAAATACCATGTTACCAACCATCTTGCCATTCCTTATTCTGTATGTCATTCTGAACAGGTTTTCCTCATTTTCTGGCCATGATTGACATGAAACAATTATGAGAAATCTTGCTCTAATTGTATTTGTGGTCATTAAAATCACAGTTTAGATTGTATTCAGTTTCCCTTCTGTGAGAGCCAAATGAGTGTCAGAAACCGGGTACAGAAAGGTGCTAATCTCATTGAAGAAAGAGCTAAAAGCAAGATTGATATTAATATGAAATCAAGTTTGTGTGGGAGAGGCAGTGTACCGCGAAATGCCCAATCTAAACCAGGGGCCAGGCTCTAAATGTGGGCTGACCCTTCTAACCCGTCCACCAGGAGCTGTTCTGGGGTAATAAATAATAGAGGGAGGGTTGGGTCAAGCGCAGCACCGGTGACGCCCTGCCCTCCCACATGAGGGTCCTCCGCCGATGGGCCCCCGAAGATACAATGCTCCTGTGTCCCCCAGTGTCCCATAAGCCAGGATCAATTATTGATGTTTGATGAGAGACAATCTGAACTTCCAGCGTGTTGGAGATGTTGTGGTGAGATTGAATGGTGGCGGACACACGCAGGGTTAATTGTGGTTAAGAATCATTTGTGAGCACAGAGCAGCGCTGAGATGAGACTGACCCAGGACCAACCGAGGACCAAGGATTTCAAACTGACTCATGCGGTTATAGTTATTTTACAGGAGAATTCTGATAAAAAAAACTAATATAGAGAATTCTGAACTCTTAAAGGTGTCATCTGCAACTGGTATTGCCTGGAATTTTCAACAGTATGGCATTAAATGTATGTATCGTGCATTTATTTAACATGTTTTTATTACTGCAGGAAAAAGAATTTACCCATATTACACAATTTTCTGATCTGTTGTTTTCTCATCACAAACAGACCTGGAGTTGTGTTTTCTGTCACTCACACTTGTGTAACACTCAAATCCTGCATATTTAGGCATATTTAGAGTTCTTCTCTCAAACTGAAATACTTTTGTGAAGTCACGGTAGTACAAAAAGTGCTCCACTGTGTTTTTGAACCCCAAACACTTCACTTGAATCATTTGGATAATTTCAGACCTGGAATTGCCGATCTCTACTGAACAAAAACTAAAAGTTAGCTGTTAACTTGAAAATTACCAATTTATTTATAATAATGCAGGAATGAAATCAAACACCTTCTCAAAAACCTACCTGGAGTTGTGTTTGATTTAACATTAAAACATGGTTTGTTTTTTCAAATTTTAACTTGGTTTGGTGGGATATTTATCATAGTTTATGGCAGTTTTTTGTAAGCCTGATTCATCAGCCGGTTTCACTTCGTGGAAACTGTCTGACCTCACAGCATTAGAATTCGTTCGCTCGACAGTAAGCAAGGACTTTTTTTTATTTAACCAATCGGGACTAACTGGTATATTAAGCTTTTCCCTTTATTCCGGCTTTAAATCCTCAATCTCAGGAACTGTTGCCAATTCAGAATATATGGCTCTTCGCTGATTGGCTGATGCCTGGACTCGCATTTCCAGGGTTCTTGCAAACCAGTTAGTGTATTCCGATTCTTGACCTAGTCGCTGGAGAGAAATGAAATTGAGCGGAGCACTAGGCACTAGGTGGCGCCAGACTGGCTAGTTTTTTGTAACACAATTGAAAAAAATAAAAAATATACAGGAAGTAACGTGACTTCTAAAATGGTGCGACCTTACAAAAATAACCATAGACTGTAACAAAAAGTGTTGTAGTTATACACCAAACCAAATGAACCAGTGAGCAAGCTTAGGTCTGATACAAGCTTAGATAGAATCCAGAACAAGATTAAGCTTGTTGACTTGACTTTTTATCAGCCCCACCTCCATTCTCTTCGTACATGCTGAAAAAGTGAAACTAGATGGACTTCCATTGTAGCGAACCACTCTCACACTCCAAGCTGTCAGCTCTTCTCTCTGCTCCCCTTTATCCAGTGACAGTCAGACACAGACCCGGACAGGGGCCCATAGACACAGACCAACCCCTGTCTGTCTTTGGGATCACATTTCAGCCTAAATACATGTACTGCCCTAAACACATCTTATCTTCTCTCCGCATCTTGATTGTCTTCCCTTTTGGCTCGCGGGTTTCCGAAGGCCCAGCTCATGTTTGCACAAGCTCCCAGTGGCGGTGGAGTCCCTCGGGGCCAAACGCAGCAACAGCAAAACCCTCTGAAGCCTCTGATCGGGGGCTTTTTATCGGCCTATGCATTGGCCCTCTCCCCCCTCCGCACACATAGGTACACAGACGTGGAGGTGCAGGTGATGGACTCTATCGCAACCCCACGGAAAGAAGAAGATAGCGTCCGCATTTGTCCGATGCTAATCTCCCAAGGTTTACCTGAAAATAATCTGATAATCGAATAGAAGAAAGACGAGACACAAGACGGATAGTGGACTGTGATGTCACCTGTGAAGTCCTGGAAGTTGGCAAAGTTTATAGAGCTGTATGGATAAAAAGATTCTTCAGTATATGTAATATTCTGTGATAGTACTGTGCCTACTGTGAATCTTAGCCTTTGCTTTTTGCCATCTTTAAAGTATAAATATCTAATCTAGTTTTTCCACATTACAAGTTTGAACATAAGCCACACCTTACCCATGAAATAGACTTGACTAATAAGAAAGGTTATAAAACTCAGATTAAATGTTGCATGGCTCAATGGCTCCAACAGTTAATAGCTATAATAGTGACCAGTCAATAGGCCTATTAAAATGATCATCATAATTATAGAGGTTTTATATGAAAAACAAATGCAAACAAATTATGAAGAGACCAGTAAACAGAGCTTTCTAGAGGAGGTACCTGCATGATTCTCAAAGACATAGAAAGTTAAAACCATACTTTGGAACATTCTCTATGGCAGGCGTCTCCAACCTTTTTTCTCCAGTGAGCTACCTTTACAAAATGAAAATGCCAGAAAGTAAATTTCAGAAGTTGCAAAGAAACTGAGTAAATATAAGAGCCACGGTAAACCTTAGATGAGGAACAGTTAGATGCTTATAAAACATAAACCATTCTCCATTTATCACCAAGTTAGGCATCAAACTGATACATTTACAAAGGTAATTAATCAAATTTTACATATAATACAATATAATACATATAATCCAAAAATCTCTTGGCAAGCTACTTGGAAGGAGGTGTATCTTGGGCCACAGGCTGGAGACCCCTGCTCTGTGGAGATAGGTATGATTTATAACATACAGTGGAATATTATACTCAAAACATTTCTATGGTTTTGTGGTTTGTGAGTTTTTCAGTGCAATAAACACAACTAAGATGAAGAAAAACACACTTTATTCTATTACAGGTCCTATATGACACAAAATTGAGCTTTAAGAAATGTTAGAATGTTGTTATCTGATCAAAAATGGACTGTACCTGGAGTTGTGTTTTGTTTCATTCACACATATGTTTGAGTAATTTATTATTATTAGTCTGTCTACATCTCCAAAGCTCCAAATGCTCTGTTCCACCTTATGAAATCATGAAGAGGTAGTTTTCAAGTTAACATATACCTTTTAACTTTATTTCAGTAGAGATTGGCAATTCCAGGGCTGAAATTATCCAAATGATTCTCGTGAAGGTGTATGGATCTTAAAAACACAGTGGAGCACAACTGTATTACCGCATTACATCACAAGGTGGAACAGAGTGTTTTCCTTTTGAGAGAAGAAATCAGCCTAAATATGCGGGGTTTGTGTGTGTTAAACATAAATGAAACAAAACACAACTCCAGGTATGTTCATGATGAGGAAACATTACAACATAGAGCAGAAAATAGCGTAAAGATCCACAGGACATAGCAAAACCTATTTAACACATTTACATTTAGTTTGATATTTTCTTTATTGCTTAGAAAAAAAACAAACAGAAAGCCTCAAGCCCTCATTAATTCCCTTCACATAAAAGCCTTCATTAGCTAACCTTTCCCTATACCCCTTGGTCCATTACGAGCCCACTATTATGATGTAGTTCTGAAGAGTAATATTGTGCTAGTATCTTTGTGTGCGGAGAGCTGAGTGATTTGGCCTGCCTTGGATCTGTGACAGTTGTTTATTGACGCCTTGGGGCCCGGTGACAACATGATGAATAGAGAGGAAGTAATCAGACGCACTCCTCCACTGCACCGCTGCACCATATAACAATTAAACTGCAGCGCCATCTTATTCACAGCCCTTTTAATACCACCTATCAGGGCCGTGGGAGGAGGGGGAGGGGGCTAGTCATAATGTGGATGCACTCTGATCAGTGCTATGTAGGTTGAGCTAGTTTGGATTGTGGCGAAATGTTTCTTAAAGGGGATGTATTGAGCAAATTTGCCTTTTTGAGATCCCTGCATTGTTGTCACTTACTCAAAGTTGTATTTTGATTGATTTTTTGAAGTTTTGAGTAATCCTGTATTGTCCTGTATTCAAGGTTTGAGTGCTCAGAAAATTTCAGTTTTCACCCACTCTCTCTGGACTTATTTTGTCATTATTTGGAATTTTTAGATTTCTAAGTCATATACATGTTGGTTTAGCCTTTTTTGTTTTCAGTAATAAAAGCACACACATGAAAATCTATGGATTGCTAAGTGAAATTTCTCATTGATCTGTTTCAGTCACTAAGTTATTTTGGATCATTTAACAAAGAACATAATGTAAAATGGTGATCTACTTACAGTATGTTTAGTATTATGTCAAAAGTAGTAGTACTGCATTTTGAAATACTGAGGAGTGTTGCAAGATTGGTGACTTTCAGATAGGCTGTAATAGAAAATACAAAAAGCAAAAATCATATTCTTATTTTACCTTTACTCCTTGAACATTGAGCACAGTGGGGCGTGTTATTTGTCACTGAATAGTTAGTCAGATGGCAATTACTGACACATACTGACAGACCACATTTGAACTTTACTAATAATTAATAAAAATCCTACACTTACACACCTCAGTTGCATTCTGGCAATTAAAAATAATATTAATCTCTAGATAACTCTATGTATTAAGCCTTAATATACAACTAACACGCATTAAAAAGTAGACTGTAAGTAAAACCTGATTCTAATACTGAGGGAATAGTTTGATACTCTACAACAAATCTGATTCCTCAGTTTTTTACTTAATACTTAGTGAAGAAAGCGACATTCTAAAGTTAACAATTTCCTTTCTATCATGTGGTCCTTCACAATAGAAAAGTATAGGTATAGAAAAGAGCGCTCTCAGACTATTCAAAAAGGTCGAATTTTTTCAGTATTTATTTTATTAGTTCTTAAATTTCAAAAAGGCCCATGCAGACTCTTTCTCATCTTAACACCATGATGTCATGTCTTTCACTGACAGACGCCCAGTGCACGGGCTAGTACTTACCTCTTCTGACACTCTGCTGTACTTGCATTCTTCTAGATGGATAATAGTGAATCTGTTCCCCCCACATAATTACACTCTCAGAAATGAGTCACGGGCATTGCATACTCAACAATAGTGAGAGAAAAACTTGCTCATCCGATTGTGTTGCCAGCACAGTGCCCCTTAGAGACACGAGCTACAAAAACAAAAACCAAATCCAAATTAAACTGCTTACACTCTTTCACTTGAATGCCAGTGTAGCTATTTGTTCCCATTGTGACTGTTTTCTTAGCTTCAGACCAAACTTTCTCTCGCTCATTTTTCTGGGTTAAATAGAAACAACAAGGACACAAAGTGAAAAGAAGGGGGTGGCTCAGACCCTATGGGAGGATTTGCCCGTAAAACTATTCACAATCAGGAGTGAATCAAGGCGATAATTCATCTTTAAGAATCTGGAGCCCTATGGAGCATGGCGCGGTTTATCTGATGGGAGTATCTGTCTTTGGTTCATCCGCAGCAGTGGGACACACAGCACCAGCAGCAGTGGGACTAGGGGAGGGACAGAAGAGCTTGGCTGGAGTGCCCTCTGGTGGACACTGGGGAGGCTGCTCTAGATTGATTCTTAACTCTTGAAAGTTGAGCAAAAAATGTTTCATCTAAATGTCAAAAAGATCTAATAATAACAGTAAAATCCGAGCCATTTGTGCCACAATTCTTAGTTTGCAATATTTTCAAACCTCAAAGTACATTTTTATAGTTCCTTTAAATTATCTGATTTATGTCATACTGTTGTTTCTTCGTCAAAAACATACCTGGAGTTGTATTATGCTTCATTCACACATGTTTAACACCCAAACCCTGCATATTTAGTTTAGTCTCAAATAGAAAACACCCTGTTCCAAAGTGTGATGTCATGTGGTAATACAAGAAGTGCTCCACCGTTTTTAAGCGCCAAACATTTTCTCTACAATCTTTTGGATGATTTCAGTCCTGGGATTGCCAAAATCTACTGAACTAAAGGTAAAAATCAACTGTTAACTTGAAAACTACCACTACATAACATCACAAGGTGGAACAGAGCATTTTGAGGTTTGGAGCTGTAGACAAACTAATCATAAAGGGTTACTCAAACATGTGTGAATAAAACAAACACAAATCGAGGTGTATTTTTGATGAAGTAACAACACAACAACATGGCTTAAAGCTCACAAGAGTCAGTTTGACCTTTAACCATGAATAGGTCTGTAAATAATTAGGTTTATAACAAAAATTTAATACATTATGTTATTAAATTCTTTTTCCAGACCAATAGTTTGTTTTCATACTTAACAGTTTCGATTGCTCACTAGCGCTCTTCCTCAGAGTGGTCACGTTATGTTGCTGTGACGTGTCCGGTCAGCTGATTTATACAGGTTTTGGGGCTGTCGTCCTGCCTCCACTGGTAGGAAATCTGCAGTCTGACTTCCTCAGGACAGTATCTCAGGTGTGTGACAGTAAAAAAGCCCCCTCCTCCTGGTTTATAGTAGCGTGGGCATGTTTCCGTATTTTGATTGCCTCTTTAATCCAGCGACGACGGTTATTGTCCTCTGTCCCAATGATGTTTGCTCAGTCTCAGTCCATAATGTGGTTCTCTTTTTTACAGTGGAAAAATTTATAAGTTTTTACCTAAATTGCATTGCAGAGTGTTTCACCGGGAAGTACAGGTTAAAATAACTTGTGTATAGCTCCATAAAAAACAGTAACATATTTTCAAGATTTAATTTGCAAGTCTCAAACTTCTTACCAAAGCTATCAACTTGCTGAAGGCATTCATGGCACTTGCAGTATTTACCAAGATTAAGTTTTGCAAGTAACTTTTACAACTTTGCTTTGGCTGGAATAATTCACAATATTCTGCTTTAAATGCATTTATCCTACATTTGTTTAGTTTTTATTGTATAACTATAGCTTGAAAAACATTGTTTCTACACTAGGGATGTAACGATATCCAGCTCTCTTGATACGATATTATCACGATAAGCATCTCATGGTACGATATTTATTGCGATATTTTGGAGAGGCTGATATAATTGCAGATAGGACACTTTTTTGCTTTTAAAATACCTTTACAAGATTTGGGTGTGAATTATTTCCATCATAATCCCAAGAATTCAAGTAAAAAAACATATCTCTTCAGGTGGTCTATAATGAAATGAATCATGGGATATGTAGTTCTCTATATTTATAAGCTGTTGCTACTGTAAAACCATGCATTTAAGCAAAGGAACTTGTAATTCGATATATTGTGACAGCCCACAATATTATTGTGAGACTTTTAACGATACGATGTCATGATATTTCACTTATTGTTACATCCCTATTCTCCACAGATTAACGTTGCTTGATGTCTCCTGCTTGTCTCCAGATAGATAAATACTGTACTGTGGAACATTTTAGGTAAAGCAATAACATCTTCGTTAAGGCTGTAAATCAGTTATTCGGTCAGTGGTTAATCAACCCAATTTATTCTGTTATTATAAGTGTGAGTTCACTATTTTGACATTTATCATACTTAGATGCTGGATTATCATACTTAGAAAATAGACATAAGAGCCCATATTACACTATTTTCTGTGTTCTCTATTATAATGTTGTTTCTTCATCAAAAACATACCTGGAGTTGTGTGTTGTTTCATTCAGTTCCACCTTGTGATGTCATGCGGTAATACAGGACGTGCTCCACTGTGGCTTTAATCTCCACACACTTTCACTAGAATCATTTGGATAATTTCAGCCCTGGAATTGCCAATCTCTACTGAACAACAGGTAGCTATTAACTTGAAAACTACCTCTTCATGACATCACAAGGGGGAACAGAACATATGGAGCTTTGGAGATGTTGACAGACTAAGAGCAGGATTACCGAAACATGTGAATAAAACAAAACATAACTCTAGGTATGTTTTTGAAGAGTTAACAGCATTCTGACATGACTGAAATCTCACACGAGTCAATTTTTCACAAAAATAAGACCTTTAATAGTTGTAAGAGCTTTTGCCAGAGTTTCTGATGTGTCCCTGAACCAGAAAAGTTGGAATCTCCCCTTTAAACCATAGCATGAGCTGGTGTTTTGAGGGCTCCTTACACTGCTCTTGTTTGTATTGTGATTTTTTTGTCCCGGATGCTCCTGCTTGCTCTGTGTCCATTGGTGGAGATAGGATTCTATGACAGAGGAGCAGGAGATGATGAACAAGGCCTCGTTAGCAGGACTTTAATGCGTGGACAGATAGGCTCCTCATTAGCGCTAGTAATGGCCACTTGACTGCAGCAGCGTGCTCTAATTGCATGTTTTGTTCTCTTTGGCTCTGAGCTGGAACCCCTCTGTCTCTCATTCACGTCCCAATGCTATCACTGCATAACTTCTCCAGCATCTGTCACAGCCTTATTTGTGGTCAGTGCCGAATGAGGCATGGGCGATTAGCGGAGACTTCAAGCTAAATGGAGTGTCACAACAAGGAAGCTACGGTGGCCCAGAAGGTTCACGTAACAGAGATAGACTGTCATTTTTATTGTTGTTATTGTAATCAAGCTCAACTTCTTTGATTGATATTTGTGAGAAGGTTGTGGTAGCAAAAAGTTAAGTATACAATCTACAAATGCCATATGCCACAACATTAAGATTTCGATCTGAGTACCAATATTCACGCACCAGGAAGACATTTGGAAAAATGCGATGGCAACTTCCGGCGGGATCTAGGAAAAATGAGAAAATGGACCAGTTTTCTTCATCTCCATGTCATTGTATCATTCCGTTATATTCAGCTAATCAACAATTACAGCCATATCTCAGTTTTCATCATTTCCCCACTGACGCACAACTCCGAGTGCACTGGGTACATGCGACTAGAAAAGATGAGGGCGCCAAATTCAAGATGATTCCAAACAGCACATACGTACATTTACTTGACATTTACTTCAGTGGGTTTTATCACAGTCGGTCAGCGAGCCCAGTGTTGGTAACTACACCAGAAGTTGTCATCGCATCTTTCAAAATGTTTTCCTGGTTTGTAACTTAAGTGTGAATAGAGCCTAACTGACTTAAACATGAGGGTGATGGAGAGAGAAGTTGTTTAGAGGCTGAGGCAGCTGATAATTCTGCTGTCGTAATGCAGTAACAGCCTGGGACATGTAGCTGACTAACTAAAATGATAGTATAACAGAAGGAGAAATTGGGTCTATATGAATTGCCCGACATTTGATTGGATGAGTGTTCAAGGTTGTGGACTGTGATTGGCTGACAGTGTTGAGGTAGGAAACATAATCATGGATGTTACACATGTTTGTCCCACACACCATAGGGCTTTACAACGCTTCACTATAGATTCAATTACTGATGTTATTATTATGTATTGTTACTGCCTGAAAAATGAATTCCCTTCGGGATAATAAAGTATTATCTATCTATTTGTGTTGGGTTCATAGACTGTAAATGGACATAGTTTACCTGCTAATCACCGCGTTCCAAATATAAAGTGTTCATGGGAGCGCTTCCTAGCCAGGCTGGTGCCACCTCGTACCTCTGTTCAATTTCATTTCTCTCCAGTGACTAGGTCAGGAATCGGAATACACTAGATGCATGGATCTATTAAAATAACTGGATACAGTATTGCTAGCTTGTAGCTGCCTCCAGTTGACGTAGTGGTCACTCACTGGAACTTCAGCAGAAAAAGTCCCGTGGGCCGAGACAAGATTTTTATCATAG
This sequence comes from Boleophthalmus pectinirostris, assembly GCF_026225935.1. Taxonomy (NCBI): domain Eukaryota; kingdom Metazoa; phylum Chordata; class Actinopteri; order Gobiiformes; family Gobiidae; genus Boleophthalmus; species Boleophthalmus pectinirostris. The sequence continues at coordinate 25,777,884 of NW_026571473.1, read as the reverse complement.
AGCGCAATATAATCACAAACTGCTCGTGTTCGTCTGACAGGTCACCTACAGCTTTCAAAATTATCGGATTTGTTGGCGATTTTTACCTATTTTAGATCATAAACTTTTTCTCGCTCAAAATCCTTGAGTTGTCTTAAAAAAACGCTTTATAATCGTTAGCTTCGGCTACGCACTGCTCCGCTCTAGTTCCTCTCGCTCTGATTGGTCAAAGCGATCACGTGATACACGATCCCGCGCTCCGTGCGTGTGGTCGCATGCATTCGCGTGTGCCCGTGGGAGAAAAGAGCACTACTGCGCATGCTCGGTCGGCCCACGGCCACCGGAAGTACCTAGCCATGCTAGGCTAAGCTGGGATCATGCGCCATTGAGCTCAGCCCATTGACTTGAATGGACGGCCATTTTGGAACCTGGGGGCTTGACTAGATGGTTCGCAAAAACCTCGGAAGTGCGAGTTCGGGCACCAGCCAATCAGCGAAGAGTGTTGGCAACGATTCCCGAGATCAAGGATTTAAAGCTGAAACAAATAGAATGTTTGGTAAATTTTATCAAGGGGAAAGACGTTATTGCCCTTCTTCCTACGGGATTTGGGAAAAGCTTAATATACCACTTAACCCCATTAGCAGCGTATCACATATGTCATGACCAGCGATGCAGCGATTGGTTAAATAAAAAAAAAATACCTGCCTACCGTCGAGCAGACGAATCCCAATGCAGTCAGGCAGTTTCCAATTTGTTTTACATTTCAAAATTGTCACCCCTCTCTCTATAGCTTTCAGTATGAACAGGTGAGTCTTCTCAGTTTTGAGTAGGGCCCAACTATAACTTATGTTTTTTGGGAAACAATCTAAAGATTAATCAGTCTCAAGTCGGCTATTAATCAGAAAAAATTGTCAAATGAATTCTCTGTAACAATCTGGCCCCTGTTCTGTGTATGAACACCAGTCCAAGTCTCTTTGAACCGTTTTGGGCCACCGTAGGCAACACACCTCAGCTGTCCTTGTGGCAATTATCTCAGCTATGCCCCAGTAATAATATTTCCTATTCATATTATAATAGCAAAACGGCGCTTTGTAAATAAAACAAACTTAAGATCTCACCTTTTAATGCAGAGAAATACGCCTGGCTCTGAGCATCAAAAGGCCTAATCGCGTCCTATTTTCTGAACATAAAAGGCTTGCTCTTTCCCATTTTCTTCCACAGCTGTAGCCATATGTCATGTCAATCGCTATATTATGCACAAGTGCTGTCTTTTATTGTGGATCCTCCGTCGGGTGGACATTTGATACGGCGCTCACAGGAAGCCGATGCCCTTCTATTTTCCTTGATTTTGTTAGCAGTGGGACATTTTGCCTGCAAACTCTTTCATGCCAATCCCTCCTCTCCAAAGTAAGTTGTTTATTCTCTCTGATGACTATCTCCAGCTCAAAAAATATCTTGTGAAAAGGACTTCTGAGCAAATCTGTCCAGGCGTTTTAACTTTGAGGCTTGGGCCGGAGCCGACAATGGCTTATGGGCTGCACGGAGGAGGCGGCGCGTCTTTGACTCTCTTTCAGACGCTTTGTGATACTTGTGAAAACGCCGCTTTATGACAAGACGCAAACTTAAATCAATTTAAAACAGCTTTTGGAATTCCTTTCGATATGCCATTGTGTTGAGGCGCAAAAGAAAGAAAAGCAAATCTAAATTGTAACATCTGTCGCAGTGGCTGCCCCCCTCCTGAGACTCTTTCGTCACGCACACAATGAGGTATTGATCGATCCCAGTCCATTTAGGTTTTTTGAAATAAATATGAAAAAAGTATAATCTACGGGGCTAGAAAGAAGGAGAAAGAATGGGAGGGCCTGCAGGCAAACAAATGCTTTAAAGACAGCCAGTGCTCAGAGAGGCAGCCAAGCCGTGCTAAGCCACAGGATGATTCATTTAAGCACAGCTCTCTGGGCTGTAAGCACCACACTCATTGTTACACAGTCTGTACGCCGCTGCTTCATGGGGCTGTGGGGTGTGGTCATTGTTTAGTGAAACTGTACATTTATGCACAAGATAAGCATCACAAACTCACTAAAATCACAAACAAAAATTCCAGCTGTTTTCTTTTAGTTTGCCAATGATCAGCAGTGGGTTTAAAAAGAGATCATTTCATTCAAGGTGATTTATGTAACTTTTCTATTTGTCTAGAGATATTATTGGTTTGCCTAGAATGTACCACAGTAATCAAACTTATCTTGCATCAATTAAATGCAAGATATAACTTGTAACTTGGCCTTGTGGCGTCAGCTCCTTGTTCCCATGGAGAGAGATGATTTTAATGAACCTGGAACATGTTTTTAGTGAGTCACCCACAGCACTGTAATTACTTGTAGTTATTTTGTATTTTTTATTTATTATTTTTTATCTTTCCAGAACTTTCAGTTTGTATATATCTCAAGGGTATACATGGCTTTTCCAATCAGACTGTAACTTGTAACCCACCCACGGGTTGTAGTAATTCTGATCTTTCAAAGACAAATGGGCCTACCACCTTGTCTGGGATCCAGAATACACACTTTTTCAATACTTTACAAAGACATAAGTCTGGTCACCAGTGACTCTCCCTGTTTTCAAATGGACTTGATTGACAGGTGGATTAGCTAATCAGGGACATAAGTGGTCTGTCTATATCAAAAAAAAAAAAAAAAAAATCACAGGGGACTGAAAAATGTTGCATATTTCCGCAGAAACTCTGTTAATCTGAGGTGAGATCATCTTGATTTTATTTAAAATCATAGTTGACGAATGAGTTTGTTTGTTTCGCATGCATCACTGAAACAGACAAATTTGATTGCACGATCATGTTTAACTGAGATGCAACAGAGGGCGTGTGGACCAGACTAATATCCGTCGGTATAAAAAATAGTGAAAGATGTCATTCTGGTAGGCAACTGGTCACAAAGTGAACAGTTGCATTCCAAACCATTCCCTGTCCACCGCAGCTACTTCCTACTGAAGCTGGATAGTACTTCAACACTTGAGCGGATCAAGAAGCTCTCTAGCAAAAGAACTGATCACAAAGCCCTCATGTTTCACTCTGTATCTGCCAAGACCATCGACCCTGCTCACAATTCACCCGCAGACCCTTCCCGTGACATCTTAAACCTGCAGAAACCTCTCCTTTTTTACCAAATCCAACCTCAGCTACAAGCAAATCCTTCTAATCCACTATAGTATACTCAAAAGTGACCAGTGGTAAACCTCATAGAAGTATTAATAAGCTGTCACTGGGCTTACTCATTCTGGAGACACTTAGCCAAGGCAGGAGGGGTGGATCTTTGCCCCCTCTTGGAGACTCAGGGAAAATGGAGGCACAGGCGAAGGATTAGGCAGCGCAGTAATTGTGGCGAGGTGCAGGAGTCAGGATGCTGCGTTTCTGCTGGATTTAGACAAGAAGACAGGCTAATCTTGGGATTGGGAGAAGAGACACAAGAGGTCGGACTTGTTCTGCAGCCCCGGGGCAGTTTGGAGAGCTTAAAAGAGAGGTTTTATCCACATACGTACCTCTAGAGTGTGACAGAATGATGAAGAGAAAAATGGTGGCCGGTGACCAAGTTTAAGCAAATTAGTTGTGTCTCCTATAGGCTGTTGTAGAAAAGTGAAGAGAAGGAAGCTCAATATATCACAATCAAAATTTGAGATTTGAGTTGGTGCAATAAACAGCAAAGGAAGAAATTATTTATATATTTGAATTTATATATATATATCTTCTGCAAACAACACATATCCTGTCTTTTATCAAAAAAATCTTTGGAAATTCATTGCTTTAGCAGTTCATATTTGAGTTTTCTTGACAATCCAGCTCCCCCTGCAACATTCAGATCTAAATATAACTTATTTTACCTGAGATGAATAATAGTTTGGTGCTTCTATTGTTAGATAGAAGAAAATCCGAGCTGTTTCTCAGTCCTTTAAACGTTTTTTTCTCTTTTTTAATGTGTAAGCATCCATGTTTGAACAGATCTTTCTCAGTGTCTCTCTGATTGGTTAATCTGCCTGTCAATCACACCCACTGAAATCAAGGAGACAGGATACAGCCAGATCCACTTGTCTTTGTGAAGATTTCTTAAAGCATGTGGTTCTGGCTGGCTGGGCAAGGTGCAAAGGAAGCAGATTATTTCAAACCAAGGTGCCACATGCGGCTATATTTTTGGCAAAAATTTCTTAATTAGCTCCTTTTTTTGACTGCAAGTGTATCTGTTGTCTTCACTTTACTATGCCGGACAACTTGCATACTCTTATTTAGGTTGTGCAGAGTATGTGCAAAAATATTGAAATAATCCCCTGTCTCAGCAGATTTATCAAAACCACTGATTTGTCCCAGTTTTATACAAAAGATGTCCTAGGTATCCCTATTTTTGACAATTTGATCTAAACCAGGACTAAACAAGGACTAAAGCAGGACTAAATCAGGACTAAACTAAGATTAAACCAGGACTACATCAGGTCTAAACCAGGACTAAAACAGGACTATCACAAATTTTGACTAATCTGATCCCTGCCAACAGTAAAGAGGAGCATAAATTATCATTTGTTTTGCCAAAATACAGAAATCCGTGTTTGCGAATGATCACAAAGCAAAAAAACGCAGCAGCAGAACTCCCTCAGATTATGACTGACACGCGAATGCACAATTTTACACGCTCTTTCCACAATTTTATTTATACCAGCCATCCCAAACCGGGTGTGTCTCAGTTTAGAATTGCAGTAGCCTACAATTTGCTGACTAAAGACTTTGATTAGTTGCGGTAAGTTTCTGCATTTTAAAAATACTTGAGAACATAAAATCCAGCATTTACACATTGGATAAGAGCATCTGGCCTGCACCTCTATAGTCACTCCACAACCCCACTTGACATTGCTTAGCCCTTGATGCGTATTACCAATCATAACAGCGCTAATAATAAAAGCACTGCTCCTTGTTTCATTTGCCCTTCTTTGTCCCGGGCCGTTGCCTGTGCAGTTTGTGTTGGCTCATTGTGCGTGTGAGGGGAGGTGACCCTGTGTCTGCCTCTTGTATCTCCTCTCCTGCATTGTGCTCGGGGAAGGATTTAGCCTCTCAAATCATCTTCTCCCCAAAGTGCTATCTCGCCTTTTCTCTAGCCTAGACATTAATCTTGCACAACCCTTCTACATCAAAATGCTTGTATTGTCACGGCACGCTAATGTTTGCCTCCTATTCACTATATATACGCACATATATGTATTTTTGTGTGTGAGGGAATCAGTCGGGCGCATTGTCCCCGAATCATTGTAATATCTATTTAGAGTGGCAACAGCGCTGGCTCCGATGCTCAGTATTCATGCAGCATAAACCAGCCTTAAGACTTAGAAAAGCTGAAAGGGCTTATCCCTATATTCTTAAACTCCAGTCTTTTATGTTGGTCTTAGGCATTAAGGATAGGATTGTGAATAGCAATTGTTCAAGTGCTGCACTGCGAGAGAGTCTGTATACGTGGGTGGGGGTGTTTCATTCTGCTGAAAAATCCGCTCCCTTTCTTCCATTTTCCCAACTGTATTTATTAAGTGTGTTCTTAACTCTTAGCGCTGTATGGAACGCGGTAATGTGCTTTTAAGGATATATTATGTGCAAGATTTTCCACTGCATACACTGCTGCTTGAAATAAGAAAAGGCTATTTTATGGAGCCTGAAAACAAATTTGCCACGGCGCCAATGAAAAAAAAAAATAGATGGAAGTTTTGCGGTATCAAGTCGTCAGCGCACAATGAGACGCCGATCTCAAGGGGGTTGGCTAAAAATGATTGCATCCCAGTTATTTATTTATTTATCTTTCTTTCTTTCTTTTTTTTTGTTCCCGTCGCTATGTTTCAAATCCGTGCTTGGTCTTTCTTGTGGAAGTGTGTAGCGCTAATGCATTTGAAAAGCTCCATTTTGCAGACGCTCAATACAATATCTGCAGAGAAGTTTAGCGGCTGCGCTCAGAAAGTGGCTCAGTCAGTGAACACTGTACTCCTTTGTGTCCCGGCCTAAGACCTCCTCTCTCCAAAGTTACACTCATTTTTGCGTCTCCCAAAAGCCCCGGCTGCAGTTAAAAGGTTGTCAAAGAGCTTACACATCTCTATGTTATAACCAGTTATAATAATTACCTTTGTGGATCTAATTGTGCACGGTATTACTCCACAGCAAAATAAGATGTCGTCTGGAAAGAATGAGCAATTTAAGTGAGTTCAAAGTAGGGCAGCGCTGAGGGGAACTTGTATTTGGAGGCTCCTAATGACTTTGCATATCCAAGGAAAGCCTTTGTGAAGACAGTATATCTCATCTGAGTATTATGTACTGATTAGAGTATCATCTTTAAAAGTCATCTCAATTCAGTTCACATACTAAGACCTTTCCAAACAAAAGCAGAAGACTTTTGTAACAATCATAACACAGTGTTACGTTGGAGGATGGTAAGACCCCGAGGGCTGGATTTGCATCCTTGGGCAAGACTGTACATCCAAACTGAGGCTGTTTTATCAAAAGCAGTGAAGCACCCAATTGAGCCAAAATGAACCTGGCAACACTGACGGACTTCAGCTTATTTACAAGTATACAAGTATTTTCTCATAACTGAAACTGTTTCCTCAGCTCTTTCCACCTCTGCGATGCTTTGTCCAATCAGCTTCACACCTTTTCTCACTTTGACTTTCAGATTGGCAGCCGTGCTACTGTCAGTTGACTCGGGGGCAGCTGTTGTTAAATCAGAACTTTCTGCAGTCACTATTAGCTCTTGTGTTTCTTTATTATTATTTTCGTTCTTTTTCAATTTTTTGGCATTCACAGTTACTTAATTATAGCAGGAGTTTCTTCAAAGACTTTCTTACATTTTTTCCACAATAAAAGCACTTTAAAACAATGGTTTGGGGGTTTTCACAATAAAAGCACTCTAAACTAATGGTTCTAGGTTGTAAGGTTACGTCCACATGACAACGCTCCTGGATGTTTTGTTTTTTTTTGTTTGTTTGTGTTTTTGGGGGTTCAAAAAAATTTGCGTCCACACATATGTCGGATCAATAAATATTCACGTTCAGATGACAATGAAGCACTGAGTGAAAACGATATAATACATCTGCCACACCTGTATGTGGTGCTGTTAACAATGATAATAATATTTAATAATCCATAACTAATCTTCTTTTTTTTTTTTTTATTAAAAGGTATTAAGGTAATTTAGCCTATTTTAGATGCATCCCAGAAATATAGCCATTTTGTTTTGCAAAAGTTCAAGTTTGGATGAGAATTATTAGAATAACTTGGTCTCAAAATCCAACAGTTTAATTATGCGTAATCTTTGTTATTGATCTGAGTGTGTAATCTGCATGGTGTGTGTTGTTAGCATTAGCGTTAGCAGCGTGTCTCGGTTGCTGGGCGATGGGAGCAGCTCCATAGGCTACAACTGTCCCATTTTGGCAACGGCGTTGCGGTCCATGGAGGCTAGTACGAGGTGTGACAATGGGGTCACGACATAATCATTTTGCAAAAGCTGTCGTTTGCTTGTCCACATGACAACACAATACCTGCATTCTTAGATTTCTCCACTTTGGGAACGTTCTCAAAAAACACAGCTTTCGCCCACCCAAAATGCCAGCTCCATGTGGACGAAAGGCCAAAACACATAAAAACTTCACCATTTTGACCAAAAAATGTTGTAATCGGACAGACCCTGAATCTCTAAAGAAATGCATTGATATGAATATTATATTTTGATTGATATTAATATTATTACAATATTTATAAATGCATTTATTTCACAATATCAAAGTGACATTAGTCAAAATCACCCTGAGCTGGAACCGTCACTTAGCCGATGCTTAGTTTAGTGCTGCTGACGCTCCGTTATGTAAATGCTAATCATTCTGTGTGTGCACATTATCAGTGTGGTGACAGCTGAAGCCAGCACTATTACAAAAACACAACACATTTATTCAGAAACGGGCCACAAGGAATATTCTGAAATGGGACAGTGGGGTATTTAGCTGGGGGATATTTGCTGTGGCCGCTACATGCTAACTTGTACATATTCTAATTTGTCCTTGTCATGTTTATCATTAATCTTTGGCCTGGGTTTTGCCACAGACGCAGTGATTTGTGGAGACGTCTCCGGGGAGAACCAAAAACATTCACCAATATGATAATGGCATTACGCGCACGCCCCAATGAAAATATGTCACATGAATGATGCATTATGGGTAAGTACATGCGTCATATGTTGATGTGGCAGTCGTCAGTCCAAAGCAAAACAGTGGAACGTGTCACTGTTAATGTATTTCTATCACCTCGGGGCTGCAGGGTGGTCCCCTTTTAGAGTTCAAGTACATTTGATTACAATTTAGGGAGTGTTGAGGAGGTGGGCATGAAAATAAATAGACTGACTACTAAATAATAAGATAAAAATGGAAATGTGACCAAATTAGCCATGAAATTTATTGTAATTGAAATAAGTGCTGTAAGCAGGATGGCCAGGGACTTTGATTGCAACACACATGCATGACTCTGGTACTGACCGCATGTGAGACAGACTCGACAAAATTTGCTGAATGTCTCTCCCCACTCTCCAATGCAGTTTCACTTGCCCAGTCTGATTAGAGCCAACATAAAATAAAAATTATACCTTGTTACTGTAATAGCCCAGATAGCAACAATAGCAGTTGAAGAGGAACAGAGTTGAGTTGAGTTGATTTTAGTGCAGGCCCAACGTGCATTTATTCCATAATCAAGCAAAAAATATGAAAAATATTTACAAAAAGAGACAAAAGTTAAAAACAAGCATGGCAAAACCTTCTCTCACACACAGCACCTTCCTCTCAACAACAGTGAGGCTGGCTTCTTTTATAGGCCATAGCCTTAAATTAGGTGAGCTCATCTCAAACTGCAGGTAAGTTTAGATAATTTCCATTCAATATTTAAAACGTTAACTATATCAAAAACAGTGCTCTAAATGTTCAATTACATCAAATTACAAAACTATATAATTTTATTAAATTTGCAGTGTTTTATAAATAGTTTTAAAATACTAAGTAGAAAAGTTAAAATCTCTGTGCTCCCCTCTTCCTAACAAACTGGTTGCCTGCCCCGGAACCTTCTTAAGGCGATTCGGCTGCCAGGGGACACTTTTAGCCGGAACACCTAAGACAGGCAACACAAGAAGGTAAGTACAATTCATTTCAAACACCATTACTTAAATTATATGCACTTATTTCATTTACGTATTTCATTTTCTTTACAGGTCACTCTACTACAAAACCACTTCAATCAATTATCAATATTATTATTATTATTATTATTATTATTATTTGATATGTTATAATGTTGTTTTGTTGTCATAAACATAGAAGTTGTGTACTGCATCATTCACATGTTTGACACACAAACCCTACATATTTAGGCTGAAAACACTCTGTTACACTTTGCAATGTCATGTGCTAATACAAGAAGTGTTCCAGTGTGTTTTTAAGCTCTATACGTTGGCTACGCTAGAATAATTTTGATCATTTCAGCCCTGTAATTGTAAATCTCTGAACTAAAGGTCATGGCATCACAAGGTGGAAAAAAGCATTTTGGATTACTCAAACATGTGTGAAAGAACAAAACAACTCCTGCTATGAAGTTATGGTGTTTTTGTGGAGGTAAAAACATTATAACGTGGCTTAAAGCTCACAAGAGTCAATTTTGCACAATATAGGACCTTTAAAGTTTTGCAAAGGTAAGCAACTATTCAATGTGTTTGTTTGGGAGTGGCTGACTCATGGCTACTTTTTTTAACCTCACTGCTTTATCAAATAAACAAGTGCTCAACACGACTAAGAAGGACTATTTTTCTCATTCACACAAACACAACACAAATTATTAAAAGATAAGAATAATACAATATTGTTCCTGTCACTCCCCCCCCCCCCCCCCCCACTCTCACCACATGAGCCACGCATTTTTCCACTCATGATGCTTTGCCTTGTGTAGATAAAAGGAAATTATATTAAACTAACAAAAAGCTATCACAAATAATAGACTTTCTCTGGGACATCGAATTTGTATATGCATTAATTAAAATGATGCATACGGTGATGTAAACAGCGGCAGAGTGGTTAGCATCTCATCTGTTTCTGTGGGTTCTCTTTAGGTACTTCTTCTCAAACAGATATAAGCAGACATATTTTGAGATCAGCATATATCTGCTGTGTAGCATCTTATTGTCCAATAACCAGGAAGTGCACTTTAGCATGGTAGTTGGTGTTCGCTTTACAGTGACATAAAACTCCGCTCTGGTCTCTGAGAGTTGTGAAATAAACTCATCACCATGAATAATTAGGATGCTTTGAATGTATACGGCAAGTGAGGAATAACTTTGGACTACTGCAAACTCTTTAAAGGTCCTATATTACACTAATTTACTCTGCTGAGCTTTAAGCCATGTTTGAATGTTCTTACCTCCTCAATCAAAGCATTAATCATTAATCAAAGCTCAAAATGCTGTGTTCCACCTTGTGAAGTCATCAAGTTAACAGCTCCTTTTACCTTTTGTTCTACAGAGATTGGCAATTCCAAATTATTATTATCCAAATTATTCAAGTGAAGGTGTATGGAGTTTAAAAACACAGTGGAGCACTTCCTGTATTACCACATGACATCAGAAGGTGTAACACAGTGTTTTCAGTCTGAGAAAAGAACTCAGCCTAAATATGCAGGTTTGCGTGTTAAACATGTGTGAATGAAACAAAACACAACTCTGGGTTTGTTTTTGATGATTGTGACCAAGATGGGTGGAGCAGCTGGACTGCAGTGAGATACACGCACAGATGAAGACGGAGGCAGGTTTGGCGCAGTCCAAAATTTATATTTATTTTTTTTTCAGTTCTCCAAAAAGTGTTGGTGCAAAGTGCAGTGCAAAACAAAAAGGTGCAGGGAAGGTAGGGAGCAACACGTCAGAATCCAGAATGGAATGTTCAGGAGCCTTATACACTACTGGATAAAACAATTTTAAATCCCTTGGAGTTTTAATGAAGTTAAAATCCTCCAATAAAATACCCATAACCAAATAAACCATATAAAACCCAAATACAAAAGATAAAACCCTAAAACTCCTAATAAAACATAACGTGACTAAACCCAATTAAAAACGAGTGCCCATTCCCCCCCGATGTCCAACGTTTTGAGTTGGCCCGGAACTCTTAAAGGGTGTCTCCCAGGGAATCTTTTAGCCAGACACCTGGACACAAGACACGGGTAAGTAAAAGCACTGACAAATAACACACATATACCACTTTCACACTTTAAAATATCCACATTGGCACACATGCAAACACACACAAGTCACAACTAATTTAAAACACAGCACATATATTGCACAATTCCAAATGTAATGTTTTGGTATATCTCTGCATCACCAGAAGTGCCCGTCCAACCGGAACCACGTGACACCTGTCAAAAGTTTTCAGTAAATATTTTTAAAACAATACAAACATGTGCAATTTTTTTATGTGCAAATTAGCATATCTTGTAAGTGCTGCATGCTATAAAGGTGCAATGTAAATATATATAAAGTGCAAAGTGAATGAAAGTGCATGTGGGAATATTTCTATAGTAATAAAAAGGCTGTTCATTACAATGAGGATATAACATTATAACATAGATCAAAAAATAGCATAATTAAGGCCAAACTACTGGTCAGATCTGTGGAGAGGCAGTCCCGCTCACAGTCAGAACAATTGTTGTTTTTCTGGGTATTTTTGAGCTGTAAAACCACCTGTAATTAAATAAATGTAAAGCAGAGCTGTTTACATACTGTAAAACATTCCAAGCAGAGCAATGACATTTCCACAGAAACAAGAAGGTGACAGAAACAGACCCCCGACCGAAAAGTTACATAGTGCACCTTTAAATAATAATAACTGTACAGCTTGTTCTTGAGTGAGACTCACAAAACTATCAAGCAAAACAGGCAGAATAGATCAGCCATTGTTTTACTTACAGTCTGAAACACGCTGAATATCACAGGCACATACTGTACATTACAAATCATATATCATCAAACGCATAATGATGACACTGTGTATTTTGTCCCTTTTTCAAACCTTAACACAAATTGTAGTCTATCCATCTGCCTCTCTCTCATTCATCATTTATATGACGTTTGCATAAGCTGTTTGGGCTGTGAGCTGACAAAACTCATCAATCACCGAGAACACTGGCCACACTTGATATTATTGGCTACAGAGCATTATTCCCTATTGTCCGTAGTCTTTTTCAATGTAGCAGGTTCACAGTATATCAATCACCAGCTTTGTTAACTATTGATGCCTTGAGCCGCGTACATTCTCCGCATTAAGAGCCCATGAATCATCACATGGGAACTTGCAATATGTCATCTGACTCGTGTTTTGTTAAGTGTGTCTACAGTTTAAATTCGTTTTGTCTTTTAAGTCTCTCGGAATCTGAAAGTTAAATAACACAAGTGAGTACTTTTTCTCTAATGGTGGAGTGTTTAGGAGTTACTTCAATGACACAATGCATGTTTTGCAAGTTTTAAAGGGACAGTTCGGAATTTTGGACATAGGACCTCATTTCCTAGTGAGTCAGAGTGTTGGAGACATGTGGAGACACTTTTTTAAATATTCCATCCAGTCCTAGTATTTGCAGAGGTCAGTGGTGCTAGGCTAGCGCATGTCAATGGCCATAGTTAGCCTGCCACTAAAAACAGTCTTACCCACTCCACAAAACACCCAAAATAAATATGTTAATAGAATAATGTTTGAAATAAAACTAACATTGCATTGCATGAATCGTCGCATGCTGATGAACTATTTTCTCATATATCAGTCCGCCGCTGCCAAGCTTTCTGTCAGGAAGTACAACTCGCTGCTGCTGCTCAGACATAAATCCTTCAAATGCAAGGCTGGTTTTACTTCTAAAATTATTCTATCAACACAGACATTCACATCAACAGTCTGGTGTAATAATTGTTTTGCTTCGGGTGTTTTGTGGAGTGGGCAAGACTGTTTTTAGTGGCAGGCTAACTATGGACATTGACATGCACTAGCCTAGCACCAGTGACCTCTGCAAATACAAGGACTGGATGGAATATTTAAAAAAGTGTCTCCACACATCTCCAACACTCTGGCTCACTAGGAATTGAGGTCCTATGTCCAAAATTACGAACTGTCAGAAAAACTCAAAATGTGTGATATTGTGTGAAGGACTTGTTTAACAGCATAAATCATCTCACCTGGTGTAGTTGACAGATAAGTCAGTTCTTTATGGTCAGATTGGTTTAAAATAAAACACATCTGAAAGTCTAATAAGTCCTCAGGTAGAGCAAAGCCTACAGTTAGCATCACAGTTATAGTTATAAGTCACAAGTTTGATCTTAAAGCATGTTTGGAGTATGCAAGTTGTCAATACATTTAACTTCCTCCAGCTGAGCCAGTTTTAACCTGGTTTAATTAAAGGCACATTATATAACTTTTCGGGTCCACCACCTGCTCCTGCCCCATGGCGATGTTGTTGCTTTGCCTGGAATAATCCACAGTAGCATTAAAGTTATATTACAGGTGTTTCTATTTGCAGCTGTAAAATCTGAAGTGCAACTTGGCCTGGTATCTTCACCTTCTTGTCTCCACTGAGAAACAGAAGTTTTTATAAAGCCTCACTGTGGAATCTTCCAGGCAAAGTAATTAATTATCCAACGAGACAAGAAAGTCACAGACCCTCCTCTTGCAAAATTACAGTTAGAATCACAGACTTTATATAAATGGACATAGTTAACTACAAGGGGACTCTTCCTGCTCCATTGACTTATCACCCGTTTCTCTGTAACTGCTACTGTGAGCCTCATTATTTTGGTCTTAAAACATTTGTATTAATCCATGCTACATGATTATGGTCGTTTTGTTTCACTATTTTGTCTGTAAATAAAGTCATATTCCTAAAATTCACCCTTATAGTCGCAAGCCTCTTGAGCTTCATTTGACTGGAGCAGAACACTATGGGTGACGTCGCACTCACTTAGTCCACTTCTTTATAAAGTTTATAACATTTGTGATTAGTGAATAGAAATTTTTTTCTTGCAAACTTATTGAAAGACATAAGTTATGGATTTTGCATTTGCTGACATTTGCCAAACAATATATTCTAAGACAACAGACAAACAGAAAATGTGAGTGTGTTACAACTCTCTATGCCTTATTATTTGTCTATAACAATTTGAACACAGCTGCAGTACCATAGCATGGGTATGAACTTCTTCTCTGTACTTTCATGTTGCGGTGGCACAAAAAGCCCGGTGCTGATTTGTGTCTGAGGGAGTGGACCCATCAGCGTCAGAAAGAGCCGGAGTGCACAGCCTCATGGCAGAGATGAATGAGTCCAGGGCCGAAAGCACTTGGAAGGCCGTCCGTGACATTCTCTGCCCCCCTTCTCCTCCATTTTCCCCTGCACCAAAGCGAACAGAGGGCAAAAAAGGCTCTTATTGTGCAAAATGGGACAAAGTATAAAACGTATTCAAAGAAAGTGTGAAATTCTCCCCCAACTTCAGAAACCCATTTAGATCATGCAAGCCGGGTGACGCAAGTGAAAATAATATACGTGACCCTTTTGTCTGCGCACTTTGAGAAGTTTGTTATAATGGCCAGCCCTGTAATAATTCACTGTACCTCATGTATATTAAGTAGAAATTCGCCGGCTTTTATGATAAATTGCCAGGGTAACGCCAGGACACCTCTTTTGCATTTCAATACCAAAGAGTGTCAGATACTTATTTCATTACCGGCAGACACATTAGCTGACGGGTTTTAATTTTCTTTTTTTTCCACGAGAATCCGTAGAGACCGAGGATAGGTGAGAAATGAAATAAATAAATACAAAGTAGTGTCAAGAGCCTTTATTGCAATTTTTTGAGGTTATGGGACCAAAAAAGGGAGAAGTGGTTTGTGTAGCACACCTTTGTGGATTGCCTGTCCAGTGAGGAGGGCTAGGGAGGGATGTGACTGTCGCAGCAGTCTTTGCTGAGTGGACACAAAATCAGGCTTTAATTTGTGATAAAAATCTGAAGGAAGTGGAATCTAAGAATTGTGGGAAACGACCAGACCGGAGCAGAGAGTTTGGTAACAAGGGTGTTGCATGATCTGTGGTAACAAATGTTTAGTTTGAGAAAGTATTCTCAAACTAAAATGTGCCCTCTGCATTTGACCCATTGTTTAGTGCTATGGAGCAACCAGTGAGCAATTCATTGATAAAACATACGTAAGATTTTAAATTTGAATAAGATCTAAAATTGGAATCAATGGTGTCACTTGATAAGTTCAAGAAAATTGTAAAAAGTGCGGTGACTGAGACATGTTTTTTGTGATTTTACTCTTTTGTATTGATTGTGTTGTTGCTACCTTGGCCAGGTCTCTCTTGAAAAAATGTTAATCCTAGTTAGATAAAGGTAAAATAAAAAATAAATAAAATAGGCTGTGATTTTATATTTCGTATCACAATAGTGCCCTAAAACAACACAAATTGGTCCACTGGCTTCCTGTTCAAAATTGAAGAACTGGCCAGTGCCATTCATAGAGGCATTTCACAGCAGCTTAGCAATAAGTTTTGTGACATCTTTGAGCATATGCCAGTTGGTGTCTGAATTATTCAAAATAAATTGCAGGTATGTGGGCAGGGATAGGGGATAGATGAACACAGGAATTTTCTGAGTACAACACAAATGCAGGACGAAACAGTATTTGTCAAACATGAATAAATCAATAAAAAATACATTTCAAGATTCAAGACATTTATTTGCTATTTGTGCACAAAAGTCCAGACACATTGAATTCTTGTGCAGGGCTCTTGGACGTTCAAGTAAAATCAGGTAAAAAGTGCATTTGGGGAAAAAAAGAAACACATACATTCAGTGAAAAAATAAACACACACACTATGTCTTTCGAATATGTCTGTTTAAAAGCAGCAGTGAGGCAGGCAGACCACTGTTAATAATAAATAATGTATATTACACATAATAATGAGGAATCTAAATTTTATTAGCAAGATTTATTAGCACAATAACAATGTTGGGAAACCATTACAATGTAAAATTTAATATAAGTCAATTTTGCAGTTCTAAGTACAGTTCATTTGTCACCATTCCACAGTTAGATTCATTTATTTTAGCAAAGAAATATATTACATAACTAAACAACAATTCAATAGTAAATCAAGAAATAGTGAAATGCAATAAATGTTAGATTTACTCTGACTGTTTTATGGGTTGGTTGTAATTTTTCACCTGACTTGGCCTATCTACTAGCAGTATGGGCCGATCAATTTAATGTGAGCTGACAGATTTCTAGCAAGTACCAAAATTTCAGCTCGCTCAACTGTGAAAATGTTACGCCTTTGCATAAATAGATTAATGGAAAAAAGTTGTGTGCTGATCATAACAACACTTTTCTTCAAAACCTACTAGGATTGTGGTACAGTTTGGCTTTAAAAGTTAGAATTTTGCCAGTCTTGTGTTGTTGGTTAGGGGGCCCTAGCCAGCGCTTCTACTTGCCTATTTTCTTTGGTATTGTGGGTTGCGAGGAAGGAGCTCCATGTCGGTAGCTGCTGGTGCTTGGCCCAAACCACGTCTCAATAACTGAACTGATCCCTCTCCTCCTTCAACATTACACTATATTCACCGCTGTGGACCCTCCCTCATTCCTCAACCAGCCTCTCACCATCCATTGTCCACACATTAACCGTAGGCTAGCATAAAAGTAATTGGAAACTGACGCGAGCATGAGCTTCAATTAACGCCACGGCAAAAGTCCCTGTTCTGAGTGAATCAGTAATAGCAGTTTCATGTTTCGCAGGGCACACGGTCACTAACGCTCAGCTCCAAACCTCACGACCGAGACTTTTAAAACCCGTCTCGCCAAATCCCCCGCTCAACAGTAATCTTCGTTTTTAGTCATTTTCCAGCTTTCTCCATCGGTGGCCGTGCATGGCTGGTAGTCAGATGGTGCGCCCCAGTGAGCATGAGGTGTAATTGACTACTGACAACTCCTAGACGCGACTCTTAATTATTACTCTGGGGTATGGCGGCTGGCTGACTCCTGTCCAGTTCTCTCAATGCGTTGGCTAACACAGTCATTTTTCCTCCTTCTGTGAATATTGGAAAGCACTTTTGTCCGCCTCAGACCTCCAGACTTTGAATTTTTAGGGAATGATTGCAAATGAAATGCATAGGCTCTTATTCTAATGCTGGGGAGAATTTACACAGGAGCACTGCAGGCTATTGAATATAGAGTGTGAAGCGAAGCAGCTGTAGCCATTATGAAGGCTACATCACATGGACAATGCAGCCATCTTTAATCAAATGTATTTTCACACAATGTATTTCAAGAGTGGTAATAATGAAATGAATTGTCCAGATTCACATTCTCTTATAATTAATAAGAAATGTTGTAGCAGGATTTTTAAAAATAGCCATGTTCCTTTAAGCAAGATACTACTTTGACATATTTATATTATACTGTATATATAAAATACATATAAATATATTGCCATATTTGTTTCCAATCTGAAATGTCTACCAGTTATTGGAAAGCAATAGGGAACACAATCTGATGGCAGAAATGCTTAGAACGAGTCTGGTGATGACGTATAACCTGCACAGGATTTCTACCTATGACGTAACAATCCATGAAAATGTTTAAGTGATTTCTGAAGCTCATCCTCTTTCGGCCTCATAAACATGATTAATGAAACAAACGTTGATGAAATATACAGCCCCAGGTATATTTCTGATAAGGGAGAGTTATAACATTAAAAATCTACTTAGCATAAATTGTGTCCTTTTAAGTGTTTTAAGAAATTTAACACTAACTATATGCTCGTATTAATGACAGTGCTTTAGATTTAAATATGAACTGAAACTGTATTTCCAGAAGCACAATTATTAGCACAGTACAAAGTTCCTCATAGCTTTGTGTTGTGTTGCTTGGTGTGCCCTTCCCATGATAAGCCTCTGAACTCTCTCCTCTTGCGGCTGCTGCTACAGTTGAAATCCTGCTTGTGCCTGCGCTCTGTGTGATAGAGCAAAGTGGATCGGCCCGGAGAGGCTTTGTGCTGCAGTCTCAGGCCTTTGTGAGGGCGGATATGGAAGAGGCTGTGAAACAATTGCACAAAATGGCCCTAATGTGCTTAAAGAATCTAGTGTCTTTAATCAAAGCTCGCACACACACGGCACAAAGGGCGACAGAGTAAACCCGATCGGCCTCGCTCGCCTCTCTCCTCCGTCACGTCTCTGTGGATTGTTCCCTCAAATGTCACTCCTGCACTGCCATTGCCTCATGCTCAACAATGCACAAAAGACATTTTCTTCTAAGCCCTAGACCAAAGTAGTGTAACTATACCACTGTGTGGCTTTTCTTTTAAAGTCTGGTGTCCACTGCACAAAGGTTTAGTCTTAAAGGTTTTTGGATGTCATACTACAAGACATGAAGAATTTAAAATCAGTACACAATGTGCAATCATTCACATGGCTATGATCAAAGATTGTCTGAGGGAATTTCAGGCTGTAGGGTCAGTGAGGTAAAGTCATCATACCTGTCCTGGTTAGAAGGGGCTGACACTACATGTTTTTGCGTTAGTTAATGAAAAGGAAATGAGTAGATATGGCCCCACTGCAGGCAGAGCTCTTCTGCTATTACTCTGACCAAGCTCTTCTGTTTACTGTTGGTCACATGTATGACAGAGATTGATTGTAGATGCAATGAGAGGAGGGCTCACTCTGCAACAAGGATTCGAAAATATCAGACATGCTTGATATCAATCACCTTTGGTCATACATGGTTCTATATTGTAACCTCTGTCCTCCAGTGGAACCTTTAACCCTTGTATTTTAACTACAACACAATACAATACTCCAAAGTGCTCCTCTGTGTTTCAAGTTCAGACACCTCCACTAGGCCATTTCAGAGCTCAAACAGTTTTGACTACAAAACATGTCTATTGTTTTAAAAAAATTTTATTTGTTTCACTTATGTTCATGAGTCCTCTGCTGGCAAAATAGTGTTTTGTTTAGCTTTTTTGTTTTGTTTTGTTTTGTGATGAATAAAATCTTTAATCCTGAGTGCCAATAACTTGACAGTTATTGTTATTTTCTTTGTTATTTTCCAAGTAAATATGTAGCATTTTGTTCATGAAAACTTTCTGCCAAGTATGCTGGAACATTGGAGACTAATACAATATACTTTAGGGATGATTTGCAAAAACAATCAAAAGTTCATCGACTGTATTGGGTTCATCTCTCCTTGTTTGTGATCATTGTGAACAGTTCACCGTTCCCCAGATTACCCCCTGCCCTTTGACCTCTCCTCTTCTTTCTTGCTCTTCCACAGTTAAGAGATCAAGAGACTTAACAAAATGGCCGCCTATCTCATCTGTAATTTGACGTGGAAATAAATGGGTCAAATCAAAGGGGGGCTCAAACGAAGCGTATACCTGGCATCGCCCCTAGCGCCGTTCCTCTCCTCTGCCCTTAGTGTAACATTCAGCCTTGGAGTGTCTTTTTGTTACCAATCCCCCTATCCCTCCATCCCTTCCTCCCTCCCTCCTCCGCCCTCCTCTTTTTCTCCTTATTCCTGGCAATTATCAGAACCTCTACTTCCCCTGCCCCGAGAACTAGGCGAACCGTTTGGGAGAATGGTGACATTTATAATTTTTTTCATACTTCCCGTAGATTAATTTTCTAGGAAGCCCTGTCACCACTACTGCTTCTGTACATTGGGAAAGGAGAGAGAGCACAAAAGAAGGAAAAAAGGGCAGTTGTGGGGGGGGTGGTGGTGGAGGAGAGGAGGTCTAGAGATTGGGGCTATAGTGATTTGACAGATCATTTCCCATGCAGGGGTATCTGGGGGTCTGGCCTGATAATTGGCATGCAGATTGCAGTTGATGGCGTGGAGCAACGGAAGAAAAGAAGTGGCTAGTTAGAATAATGAGCAGGGCGAGCTGATGGATGGGCCAGGCGCTGAGGTCATACGAAAATGGTTCAGACACCCCATCCCGCCACCAACCGCCCCCCCACCCCCTATCCCCTACCCCATACCTCATCTACGCAACAGCAATACCGCCCCATTCACGTTTTCTACCTTGCACAAAGGCTTAATATTTCATTATGTGTCCATTGCCAGACCCTTCCAAGGCAATGAATACGGCCCATCTTCCAATTTTGAGGGTTTTTTTTTATTGCTTTATATTGTTTGAATGTTTTGTGCAGTATGGTGGAGTTTGGTTGGTCAGGGGCAGACAGCCTGGGGAGACTCCAGTGTTTTAATTACACTAAAGGAGTTAATTACGCCGCTCTCTGTAGAATCAGGATTCACAGCTTTAGTTATGACATTGCTTCAGGACTATACTAAGATGTGGGTCTATATAAAATTACCTCATGGGTACAGAAAGAGAATGTGGAATTCTCAATTATGTTGCAATATTATCACTCAAAACTATTATTTTTTTAATAATATATAAAAAATTAAAGCTTCTCCGATCAGTACCTTTACTTTACTTCTGGATAGCAGCTGAAACATTTCAGTGTTAAAAACAGATTACTGCTTTTCTACACTCTAGAGTACTACAATTTTTTGAGCATAAGATTGTTAATAGTGGGTTACTTATGGCTTGTTTTTGTTGTGGTTGCATAAACTCTGTCAGTTATAACTGGCTTTAATTAGATGTTGACAATCTGCTCATGATACAATATGAAGACAGAAAACTGAATAAATTAACATGGTTTAAAAATCCAATGCTAAATTAGCCACTCAAAGCACATTAGGCTACATCAAGGAATCATTCATTACTCATTGACTCATGACGCAGTCATTTCCTGCATATGTACAAGAGATACTGACAGCAAATACGTGGCTTGTGTAAGGACACAGCAGCAAAGTGAACTGCTTACCTTCTGATTCTTCCAAAAAGGGACTACTATCCAAAAGCATATAAATGTGGCAAGGTAGCTGATCATGTGGACACCTGTGTCACATGGCAGAGTCCGTAAAGGTCAGAGGTGAACCAGCTCATTTCCTCTTCCTGAGCAGGTCTAACACATGGTTATTTCTGTTCTGCCAAATAAATTTGTTTGTATGTTTTAATCTTGTTAAAAAAAAATAACTAATTTGTAATTTTTATAAATATAGTTTTAAGGGTCTTAAAGGTCCAGATCGGAGGTATGCTTTTAACTTTTATCTTATTGTTTAATTTTGAATGATGTATTTTATTTTATTTATTTATTTATATATTTTTTTGAGTTCTTGGTTTGAGTTACAATACTGTTAATCTATAGTAGCTCTGCAGTGGGTGTAGGCGGGAGGTAGCTGGGTGAGGGGGGGGCTCACTTTATAGGGTTATCGGTGGTGGTGGGACTTGTAATTGGGTGTTTTCAGTTGTGGTAACGTTTTCTTTGCATTAATCTTGTTTGTTTTTTTCCACTTTATAGCATGTCTCCTTCACCCCAGCTTTAGAGTGGAGCCTCACCCCTGCAGTGGCATCTTCACCTGTTCCATATAAAGCAACCTCAATGTTTTGTTCAGCCTGTAAATAAAAGCTGCCTTATGCCTGTTAGACTCACACACTGACTGGCTTGCTTTGTTGTTAAACCTACCTGTGGATTCTCCAGGTGTTACATGAAGTAAAACCAAACAGTGAATTTTAAAGGCAATGATGACAGTTTCCAACAAAGTGATAGCAAGGCAAGTACTGACGCATAATACATTGTTTACATTGAGATTTGCCATTTGGAATTGGGTTTATGTAAAAACTAATTCTGACAACTCGACTAAAGTGATCCCACTACATAAACCTTAAATGAACATGTTTGTTTTCTGCACCTGTGCTGCTTGAGTCTTGTGTTTTCCTGTGAACTGCTGTAATCCCTCATGCTCACAGATAATGAACCCTCTGACATTTCAGAGTGCACTAGTTTGATCTGGTCTGCTCCTCTGAATACACCGTTGTAATGTGTTTCCAAGTGTCATTAACAGCTTAGTTTTACACATAAGTATCAGAGAGCTGTTTGTTTTAGTTCTGTCCATATCAATCTGCACCTCTGCCTCTGCAGCAACGGTACAATGTGTGTAAATTAATTTACACTTAAAACCTGTATAGTCAGGTTTTGAGAAGGATGTCTACACATAAAGGATTATTTACAGGTGCCTTATTTAACTTCTGCCACTTCTCTCCATGGAAATGTTATTGCTTGGCTTGGAATGTTTCACAATAGGGAATTTACCTAATCTATTTTAATTGAGACAAGCAGGTGGTACCATCAAGCCAAGTTACCTTTTGGAGAGGTGACTCCACTTACCATCTATAACTGATCGTATGATGACACAGTTTTTTCCATTGACTTCAGTTATAAAGAACCCCCCTACTACCATACTGAGCACATCTCAGGTATATACTGTAGAAAATAAGCACATGATGGAGCCAGAGAGTCTCTTACTTAAACTTCTGCATAATTCTTTTTTCAATGTTATAAGTGCATACAAATTGTTTAGTTGCTGTTCCTTCGCAAACTCCTTTGCAACTCCACCATCACTATATTGCCAACGAGCAGTGTTATGAATGAACGAGTTCAAAACAACACGTTCATTAAACACAAATTTTTCAGTGAACGTTGAACTGAATGCAACACTTCTGTAAATGAAGAACTTGAACATGAATTTGTTTAGATTCTGCGAGATGCAAGATGTACATCTCTGTTGGAGTTCAATTAAACGTCGGAAATTGTTTTCACCTGATGAGTCGAGTCACATGGTATGCTCGAACTTTTTAAACTGCATGTTGCACTGTCACTCACTGCCCACACAGCCTCACCAGAGAGCACTTGTGTGTGCAATGCATCTTGGGTAATGTAGTGTGAAGTAAGGATGGACATGATTAGTCGACTAATCGATCGTTAACAATTTCATCGATCATGTTCATTTTTAATCGACAAACTGAATGTAGGTTGCTGTGTGTAGTGTATGGAGACGAGGCTGCGTCTCACAGCACAAACACTTGATTTGCAGCCTCATGGTCCCACATTTCAGCTCTGGCACCTCCTTGGAGATCACTGTACTACTCACTGAATGCAGTTACATGCACATCAGTGTCCTGGGTATGATCAGGTTTTTTGAGTATCCCGGTTTCCTCATGGTGCATGTATACGCAGTATTCCGGTTACTGCAACATAAAGTTGAGTGTGCATATGTCCAAAAGACAAACACTTTTCAGTCTTTTCATCACAACAGTAACCAAAATAAATAACGTTACCAACATAAATAAAGTGAGTGAAATGACAGTGAAATAAAGAGCTGTGTTAAACCTGCACACATATGATCTCTGAAAACATGAACCATCTCCAACGTGATATACGCACAGTTTAGTCAGAAGTCAGTTTGAAAAATAAGTCCAGCCTTTCATTTACATATGTCACCTAAAAATAAAATGAACTGAACTTTGAACTAGTTCAAAATTAAAATTGTAAACTATGAACGTGAACAGTTCACTTTGAAAATGTGTGAACTGAACTTTGAACTAGTTCATGAAAAGTGTGAACTTGCACAACACTGCCAACGAGTGGCACAAATTCACATCCGCCTGTATACCGTACACAGCTGATCATAGCCTTAATTGAAAAATAATTATAGGCACTTAATCATGGAAGCTCCGGGCTAATTGAAGTGAAAACAAGAAAGCGCACACAAACCCTAGGACTGTGTAGAAAGAGGATATTGTAAGCGTTCCTTCTCCAGTCCCCATTGTCTTCCAGATTAAATAGGAGAGGGCTATTAGCAGAGTTAATTGGCTCTCTAATTTAGATCTGGCCCTGTTGAAAGCATAACGGATGCTCGCCTGTCCACTCGTGATGTGCGCACTCTGTCACCGCATCCTGCCATCTTCTGATTGGTTAATTGCTCTGGGAATTTTGAAGTTTTACCTCATTCTTCATGGGGCAGAGTGGTTAAGTGCAACTTACTGGATAGGGTTGGGAGAAATTTGGCGTGCTAAGGTGTTTCTTTCTGCAGCAACAGGCAGTTTATGATTATTGCCATAGGGGCTGAAGCTGAATTAACATAATAGAAACCCAAAGTTAAGTGTCAGCTCTGCTTTCTGATTGGACAAATAATCAAAATCAAAATCACAAAATATAAAACAGCATGCAAATTTATATCATGTTAAGCTTTTTTGCAATTAGATTATAATATCAGCAACAGCATACCAACAAAAAATACCTTGAAAAAATTTCCTTCATTAGGGCTCACCTTTCCTTAAGCTGATACTGATGCCATTCTCTGGAACCTAATCCAAGAATTATGAACGAAGCAAAATAACAACTTCTCAAAAGAGCCTAGTTTTGTTCTCTTTATAGGCTCTTGTAAATGAAAAAATGTATAATAATACGAACAATATAGAACGATATAAATATCAGAATGTTGAATCTAGCCACAGAATCACTGGAAACCGGGGAAAAAGGAGTAGAGCTACTAGAGTTGTGTCTGATTGTCATACACTTGAATCATATGCTAAAAAAATACTTTAATTTATTTCCTCTTAGGTCATCTGAAGTATAGTTTTAATACATGCCTGGTTATCAAAGGGTTGACCTGATTATTCCCTGAGCATGAGAACATATTCATACTTTGATCTGCACTTGTGACGCCCTCTATTGTTCCGAGGACAGAACTACACGTCTGCTGCTGTAAAGTCCGGTAGGCAGACAGAAGTCATGTCAGTAAATGAAAGTGTTTTGTCTAAAAAGCATTTTCTGAAGTGATGGCTCAAAATATACATGCTAAAATATTTTGATTGTTCACTAAAAACATTATGTCCAGTTTTGCTTTCTTGACTTTTAATTCTAATTTCAAGTGTGAATATTAAATTTCCTCCAATCGCAGCAGCTCCTTACATTCACATAAGTCTACAGTCTGTTGATAAATGTGTGTATGTACCAGTTACTCATATTAAACAAACATTGGCTCCTACAGGAGTTATTTGCCTAAGGTTCAGTCTGACTTTGAATCAGCTCCATTTGAAAATCATTAGCACACAGCTTCTGGCACATCTATCACTGCATGTGGCCACTGTGCATGGGTCTGGAGTAGGGACACAAGAAGTACTTTTTTACTGTCTGAAGAACATTAAAAACAGAACAAGTTCATTTTCATTTGTTTACAGTGGTACAAAGTTATTCCTCAATTACCTTATATTGAGAACTAGTTCTGTTTTTAATGTTTTTAAAACATCAATCAAGCTTCCTAACTATTCAACACATTGAATAATAAGCATTTATCTAACATGAGTATTTGAAGTACTCCACTGGGTTACGTAAGTGTGTATAACAATTTAGACAAATCATTTCACTAAAGCATAGTTAGCGTAATTACATTTCATTTTTGTCATTCATTTCCTTCATTTTAAAAAATCTATATTTATGCATATTTTTCCACCCTTTTTATCATTTTTAGATTTACAAATTAAATGCTTATACAATTACAACACTGGCACTGAGTACAATAGATTACATACAAGGGATTAAATATAAATTGTACAAAAACTATAAATATGAATAGTTACAAGAAATTGGATGAACATATTACTATGTTATATATTATTAAACATGTTATATTTCCTGGTCCTTTCCCTAAAAAACAAGGTGAACCTAGACCCAATAATAAGATCCCCGAACAAAACCAGCAGAGCCACCAAAGGAGGAGAGAGCATCCACCCAATAAACCCAGTGTCGACCAACCTACTGTAGGTCTCTAAAAAGCAGCCATGAGACCAATCAAGATGCAAACTTCTCAGCAGGCTGTAGATGTCAAACCTCAAATAGAAGTTTATCCTTCCAAGCTTCTGAGAATGACAGAAGATCACAAGACCTCATCAGATCCATCACCCAAAGTTCAGGCACCACTAGCAACCCAGGCCCCAACAACAAAGCCTGAGCCAGAGGAGCAAGAAAACATTACAAGGAGGCCCAGATCTTCTAAAAATACAAGAAACTGCAACAGAAGGAAGAAACTAAATTTGAGATTGCAAGCTAACATCATCCATATTTTTGTTTTGTCCTTCCTTGTATTAACTTTAAATTAGAAATCAGAGGTAACATCCTGAAATATATCCTTGAATATGTCTACTGAAAAAGGAATTTTCACTTATTTCCCATTATGTGTGAGTTAAAGTTAAAATGTATATAAAATTGTAACTGTAGTATGTAATGTGTTTATTTGTTCGTGTGGCGTTTCTGACACTCTCTGTGGCCCAGTTTCACCTGCTCTTTCATTATACAAATGGGTTTCAGTTGATACAATCATATCAGTGTTTGCCTTTACCTGACCAGTGCCAGCGCTCCACACACCTCCCCTGGTATCAACACCAACAGCACACACAGGGCCATGTATATACTGTTTTGAGGTAACCTGTATATGTAATTAGAAGAGATGATGAGATTGTTCTGTATTGCAACTATCACTGCTTTTCAGACTTTTCACACCAAGTACAGACAATATCAGAACCTCGAGAGTACCAGTGGTGTCAAAATGTGACCACGGTTTGAGAAAAACTGTAGAGAAACCCCTTATGCTATGCTCTTGAACATTTGTTTGTTGTTAATAATTGTTTATTTAATTTTTTATTTGTGTGTCCTATGGGTCAAAGTTGATCAGATAGGTCAAAAAGAATAGAAACCATTTCACTGACTGATTGACAGTTCGAAACTGCAGGACTGATAGGCCCCACCTCTTCACAGAGGCATTTGACAATGACAAGCACATTTTTCTTTACATGTTTTATTGCTGAGAAATGGTTGAGTTTTGAACCCTATAAGTATGACTCGAAGGCTGAATTGAATTGATTATAAGTACAAAGCAGTGGATGGTAAAAGGGGGAGGGTGAAAACTGAAATGATCTATGCAATCAAGCTTCGACTGCTGGACAATACTCAATTTACTCAAATATGCATAAATCTATCAAAATACAACTTTGATTAAGTTAATGAGATGACAGCATTATAACTGCTATAACTAATGTCAATTAACAAATCCATTATGCATATGTCCAATTTAAAATTATTTAGTGATCTTGAGGATGGTCTATTGGTCCAAGTTGTTCAAATAGGGCAAAAATATTCCATTCAAAAATACTTCTAGTAAAGATGAATGTGTTGTTATATAAAATGTTTTAAGTGATTACTAGTGATCACATGTACACTTATTATTTTATTCTGAATCATGCTGATACCGATAAGCTCCGCCCAGCTTCACGTAGATGAACAAACAAGGTCAGAAATGGTTAAGTCCCTCTGAACCCATATCAAAACCAAACATCACTTCAGACTACATCACACCTCAGTCCCGCTCCTCTCTCCTCTCTCCTGGGACTATGGCGGCCACTCTTTGCCAGGCGCTGGGCTTCGTGCTGAGCCTGCTGGGGGTGGCATTGGTGGTTGCGGCGACAGCGATGGACCAGTGGGCGACAGAGGACCTGTTTGATAACGTGGTGACAGCGGTGTATTCGTACTCAGGGCTGTGGAGGTCCTGTGTGAGGCAGAGTTCAGGCTTCACTGAGTGCAGGCCCTACTTCACCATTCTGGGACTGCCAGGTGAGCCCGGGCTGTGGGGCGGGGGACAATATTCATTCAGTTTAATATACTGCATGTACTGCCAAGATGTGAGATTACAGTGAATGTGAAATTGTGTTTTAATATTGGCCCTATATCAGACAAATATTACATCTTTAACTGTGCAATTTTGAAGGAAGATTTGAAAGGGGTCTGCACCTCTGTGACATAATGACAATAATACAATATTTTTTGCTACATACTGTATACATAAAGTCATAGTATCTAACTTTATAGAGTTGACATATCACCGGCATGATTCCATGAAAATAGAAAGTTAAAAACATTCTCCATATAAAAGTCAGTTCTGTGGAGATGCAAGCTCACTCAGAGTAACAACGCATATTTTAATATATAAGTATAAATAAATAGCTAAATAAAAACATGCTTTAGTTTTCTTGGTTAAAAAGTTGTATACTGTGGCTTTAAACATTTGTATTATACTTTCAATTTAAAATAATTTTCTTGTAGATATTCTCTATTTTTCTTATGGGTACAGGAGTAAAGTATTTCAATTCAATTCATCTGTTCTCTTTCAAAAAAATTTATTAATTTCAGGCTTATTCCAAAATGTTTTATAAATAATAAAATCACTACTATAACTGAATTAATAATCTCATATTATGTATAAAAACCTTTACATGATCTCATCTCATTTGTCTGCATCATAGCCCTCAGTAATGTCATAATGTCATAATGGCAACGAAAAAGACTTAAAACTTGATAAAATGACATACATTATTATTCATAATGAGCTGTCAAATCAGATGAAATAATGTATTTCTAACATATCATTTCTGAGTAGATGGAAATGAATAAGGTCACTCCACTCCTGCGGTTCACACAGGTGTGCTCCCACTGCCACTGTTTCCTGAAAGTGGCACAAAGGAGAACGGACATTTTAGACAAACAAGTGATAAGAACCTTGAGATAAGACTGCACATGAGCTGCCATTTCAGGACACTAACAGCTTTATTTTAACTACAAAATGGCGTTGTTTCAGTGAGATGGACCCCAGTTGGCAGGTTAAATCTCAGGATATTAATCACGTCATATAGGACCAGACTAGATTAATGGTGTAGATCAATGTTTAAAACCATCACTTTTTTGTGTTGAGATTCTACAGGAGAAACTTCTCTTATTTCATGTTAAACCCATAGACTGTATAAAGAAATGGACGAAGGGAGTGTGACGTCATCCATAGCATTCGGCTCAAGTCAAATG
Source organism: Boleophthalmus pectinirostris (assembly GCF_026225935.1). NCBI lineage: Eukaryota > Metazoa > Chordata > Actinopteri > Gobiiformes > Gobiidae > Boleophthalmus > Boleophthalmus pectinirostris. The sequence continues at coordinate 25,749,013 of NW_026571473.1, read as the reverse complement.
AAGCTCACCAAGGCTAGGAATTATACGAGCAAATATGGAGCCAGGTCCATATTAGGAATAGGAATTTATTTATGTAAGAAATTGCTAAATAAAAACACCAGGATCATGTAGAGGGGTTAATATGAACATTTTAAGACCAAAATGATGAAGCTCGCAACAGCAGTTAGAGAGAGACAGGTGAAAATTTTCATTTGGAATTGGAAACAGAGTGGATGGAGCTGGTGTTCTGTCGAAATGGGCTGCCCCGTTAAAATTAACTCCTAAATCTGCAGTGACGTCTATCGAGATCTACCCCATCGCAATAACCTACCTTACGTTTTTCCGTTTACAGTTGTATAGATCCAATAAAGCCTAACCTCCCCAGTTTTACAACGTATTTCTTTGGATTAGAGACAGCTGGTTTTATCCTATTTGCACATGGTGATCAGACTTTATACCTTAGTTATGTCAAATTTCAACTCATTTATATGAATATGTGTAGGTAGTTGATTTCAACAGTCGTATTATGCTATCGAATAGGGCTCTGACTAAACAGGCCAATTTAGCCATCGAATAATGCTCCCACTGTAGAATCACCATTATTTACTCATTTATATGAATATGGGTAGAGATAATTCATTGTGACAGGCTTATATCTTCTATCAAATAAGGCTTCCACTATATAAGAGAAAGAAATGACTGGAAACACTGACATCTTTATAATAAATAGCGTTAAATAAATAATATTTAACACTAATACCATAGGCTACAGTGTGAATTTCCTATTATAATATAGTGATATCTTATTTATATAGTGCCTTTCTAAACAAAGTTACAACATTTTCTACACATGGAAACAAAATAAAATATGATGTAATGAAAATGATAACGATAAAATCAAATATTAAATCCAAACTATTCAATAATCTAACGTAGGTATTCTGCCTCAAATCTAACGTGCACATGTCGTTGTGTACAGGCTTAACTGGTCAAAACATACAATAAAATCGATATACCAATACACAAATGTTACTTGTTACTCCACTTCTGCTTCAGGAGCTCAAATCAACAAGAGGCATTTAAACTGTAACATCACTCAGGGGTAGTGCACATGTGCAGTAGCGCTAGATAGCCCAAGTCAACAGGACACCGGAACCCCCCCCCCATTCTCAGCTATGTCCATTTTATATATACAGTCTGTGGTTAAACAGCAAAGGCATTTATCCTACAATATTCGCTTAGTGACAGATTGTGGTATGGTAAAGGTCGACACTGTTTTTGTAATACCGATGTTTCGTCTAATAGAAAATTCAGTCATTTGAAACATCAATCAATCAAACTTTATTTATAGAGCCTTTTTTTTTACTACTAGTAACTATCTGAAATCTGACATAGCTATCTTTTTTTACAGTTAACTGTCTGGAATCTGGGACAGTAATTATCTGGAACCAGTACATAAAAAAACAAACCCCTCTGCAACATCAGCACATACAACAAAAACACAGTACAGATATAATCGACAAGACTAGCAACCGGGGAGGAGCGTGAATTGGAGTCGACTTCAAAAAATAGACAGGCAGCCTCTAGATCCTGCAGTCAGGGGGCGCTGGATACAAGGAAACAACAGATCCGCCAACCAATTCTGGGTGGGGCAAAACATCACAATAATTTCTCAGTTTTTCTTTTTTCTTTACGGTGGATGCATTCTGATTTGACGATGACAATGTGGGTGACGTGTCTTGCTCAGGTGCACAACAAAATTGTGTATAGAGAACAATCTGTCACTAGCTGGTGTGGTCCTCTGTAAAAAGGTAGTCGTCTGAAATTGGCTTATTGAAAATGACCTCCAGATGTCAGATTGACTGACTGTCTTCAAATTACCACAGAGTTTTGTTGTGTTCATGGACAAGACGCTTCACCCACACTGGTATCACCGGCATCCATCCACTGAAAAGAAAAGCAAAAATTGTGGTACGTAGCCTTAAAGGGCTCATTTTCACGCTATTTTCTGATCTATTTTATAATGTTGTTTCCTCATCACCAACATTCTTGAGTTGTGTTTTGTTTCATTCACACATTTTTAGCTTTGGAGATGTAGAAAGACTAATAATAAAGGGTACTGAAGCATCTGTGAATGAAACAAACACAACTCAAGGTCTGTTTTTGATGAGGTAACAACATTCTAACATGACTTAAAGCTCACAAGAGTCCATGTTGTGCGATATAGGGCCTTAAAAGTTGAAGCACTGGTGTACAGGACAACCCAGTACACTCCCTGTTTAATTGTCCCAGTGCTGCCAGGTGATAGACTACCCCTCAGATATGAAGCGTTATCTGTGATTCCGCCAGTCGGATTAGGAGGACATTTTAACAGGACTTTACAATTTTTGGGGAGGTTTTTGGACTCTTCCTCTTCCCCATTGCGTTAAATTGCAGTCGACAGCAGAAAAGATGGCGTCTCTCGAGAATCCAATGGAAATTTGATGAAACATCCGAGGCTTAAGCTGAGCAAGCAGAAGCTTCAAGGAGCGCTACACAATGTAAAGCACATTTGCACACTCGACTTAGTGCCTGAATACCGCGTTATGTACAAGGGTTTATGGGCTTAAGAGCAGGAATTATACAGGTACAATACACAAGTCATTGGTCACTATTTTAACACGCCAAGCTGTACAACACACAACTTTTTCACTTCATTTTTTTTCAGAGTGACTTAAGTTTTCGAAAAAGGAAAGCTAATCCTCTTAATGTACATTGTTGGGGTGCACAGTTATAGAGTAAACGCAGGAGTGGACCAAGATGGTGTATTTTTGACAGATGTTTCGCCTGATACAACTGGGAATATTTGGGTACTGTGGGATTTTGTAAAAGCCAGTTGGAGAAGCTTGAGTAAAGCTTGATCAGTTAGCGTCATTTACTAAGTCGGGTTTTGGCCAATTTGAGTTTTTTTGGTTTTTGTTTTTGTCTCATCCTCGGCCAATCAGAAAGATTTTTACAGCCAAAGAAACAAAAACATTTATTTTTAGTTTTACTTTTCCCTGAATACCTTGAAAAAATATTTACAGTATTTTCCACACCATAGGGCACACTCATAAGCCTCCAACTCCATCAAAAAACAACTGCGCATCCCACAATCCAGAGCGCCCTATACACAAATCCACTCGGGTGTCCCAGCATGACTTCAGTAAACTACAAAGCCGCACCACCCGCATCGCACGCAAACACACACGGAGCAGACAGCGACCTCGCAGCGAAAAATACCCGCAGTCACACTCATCGCTCCACGCTGACGACGAACCGAAAAAGCAAGTGAAATGTGCCACTTCTTGCCACAACTGAACAACTGAGTCACTGCAAACACGCCAACAATCCAGCGGTCCCAGACAGCACCCTCCCTACACGCCACAACTGAACAAAGCCGAGAGTCACCGTGAACGCGGCAAACAAATCCGACTGACCCATCTAATTGTTGTGTTTCGTTTAAAGTCCAGTGCAATTTATTTGTGAAAAAAGTTTGAAAATAGACAATTCAATGACAGTGCGCCTTACAATCCAGAGCGCCCTATAGTTTGGAAAATACGGTAATGCTATGAGACACTATGTAAAAGAAAATTGGATCGGCTAATTATTTAAAAAAAAAATTTGGAGACAATCAAGGTTAGGTAAAAAAAGAGAATTTGATTTTTGAAAACTGTCAGAAGTTGTAGTATACATTATGCATTATAGCTATACCACTGAGACACACAGCAAGGTATCATTTCGATTTTTGTCAGTCAATGCATGTCTATGGATGATTTTTTCACTTTGTTAGTTTTGAATGCTTCATATTCTGATCTTACTTTCACCTCCAGCCTTGCTCCAGGCCGTGCGAGCCTTGATGATCGTGGGGCTCGTTCTTGGAGCCATTGGGTGTCTGGTCTCCATCTTTGCTCTGAAGTGTCTGAAAATGGGAAACATGGAGGGCAACATCAAGGCCACCATGACGCTGACCGCAGGCGCCATGCATATCCTCGCAGGTACACTTCTTCTGATGTAGACTATTGATACACAAGGACTTGAACAGACTTGGACACAGTAGCTCAAAATAGTTAAAGGGCCCATGTTACACTGTTTTCTGATGTACTGTATGTTATAATGTTGTTTCCTCATCAGAAACAGACCTGGAGTTGGGTTTGTTTCATTCATACATCATTCATACAAGAACCAGGCTGAGTTATTCTCTCGTTCTTCTCTGTGTTCCACCTTGGATGTCATGTGGTAATACAGGAAGTGCTCCACTGTGTTTTTAAACTCCATACACCTTCATCAGAATCATTTGGACAATTTCAGCCCTGGAATTGCCACTCTTTGTTGAACGAAAGATAAAAGGTAGCTGATAACTTGAAAACTACCACTTCATGACATCACAAGGTAGAATAGAGCATTTTGAACTTTGGAGAAGTAGACAGACTAATAATAAAGGATTACTCAATCATGTGTGAATGAAACAAAACACAACTCCAGATATGTTTTTGAGGAGTATATAACATGAGTAAAATAAGCAGGCTACACATACACATATAATGTTGCATTTATATAATATCATGGTTTATGGTTTAGATCAGGGGTCTCCAGCCTTTTTCCTCCAGTGAGCTACCTTTACAAAAAAAATTCCGGAGAGCTACTAATTTTAGCGGTCACAGGAAATAAAGTATATATAAGAGCCTTGGAAAGACTTACATGGGGTACAGTTAGAAAAAAACATAAAACATAACCCAGTATTTATTTATGAATGATGGATTTACAGTAATAAAAGGCATTTAATTCATCACATTTGAGTTATTCAGGACAATATGTGTAATTTCAAAATCCCTTGGCGAGCTACTTGGAAGGGGATGGAGAGCTACTGGTATCTTCTGAGCTACAGGTTGGTTTAGATTGAGATAAATTAGGCATCAAGAGAGTATTGGTCAGTATCAAAGCTGGTCCAGAGAAGTAAATGACAAACAAATGATGCATGTGTGATATGAGGGCTAGTCTGTTCAAAGTTAGGAAGAATAATGATGATAATAATGATTGGATTAACAAGACAGCTGCCCTGGGATAGACTGATGGAAGGGATGCTGCCAATCTGCACCATCCAGTCACTCACTCACAAACCACATTCATACTAGGAACGGTGGGTGAAGTGTCTTGCTTAAGGACACAACAGCAGTTTGAACTAGACCCGCTGCTGCCCCACTGCACCTTATATTTCCAGCAATCTCCCATCCAAATGCAAACCAGGCCCAACCCCATTTAGCTTCTGAGATCTGATGAGATTTGTCTGATTTATCGTGATGTTAATCTAATCTGTCCAGGAATCTGTGCCATCGCTGGGGTTTCGGCTTTTGCGAATTTGATCGTCCAAAGTTTCCGCTTCACCACATACACTGATGGAGCCTATGGGATCATGGGAGGAGCTAACGTGGGGGGGATCACTGGAGCACTCACACCCAGGTAATCAAACATTACGTGTATGTGAATGCATCGTTTCTTGGATTTAGTTTCTATCTCCCTCTGTTGTTTATTGTGGTAACCTGAGGATGTTGAAACTGAAAATGATAAATTACTCAAATTATAAAACCTAATTCAGTCTTGTTCTATGGGTGTTTTCAGATACACGTTTGGTCCTGCTTTGTTCGTGGGGTGGATTGGTGGCGCCATCTTGCTGATTGGAGGTGTCATGATGTGTATGGCCTGTAGGGGTATGATGTCTAACAGAAATGAGAAGTAAGTAAAAAATAAAAATAAAATAACTAATAATTAAATAAATTTTTTGTTACATACATTTCAGTGACAAATGAATGATGTCCAAATATCTGTGGTTTAGTTCAGAGTCTTTCAGGCAGTTTTATCTATAGAGGAACAAATGTATGACCTTTTTAACTTCTTATTTATTTAACAAAAAAGCTGTGAAAATCCCATTGTCTGTGAACCACAAGTTTCCTCACAGTGACTATAGTAAACACTGAACACTGAAGTCATGGCAGCAGTTCTCTACCACAAAACCACGTATTTAGTCGTGGTGAAACCCCCCTTTAAAGTGACCAGGAGCCACTCAGCAGATTGTAAATGGCGTATTGTGGAAGGTGAAATGTTTGTGATGTTGCTGGCAAAGCACTACAGCGGCCCCACTCTTTTGTCTCATTTGTTCTGCTTTGAGAGTCCGATGTGAAGCGCTTTCTAATACAGTTTTACAAGTGGAAAATTGAATACGCAGGAGATAAATGTTTATTTGACATGATTTTTTGTTATAATTTTACTCGTGCATGAAGGAATTGCAGTATTGAGACTTGTGCATTGGATTTATGCAAGGTTTTATGCCACTACTGTCCATCTAATACATGACTTTTGGGCCAAAGCTCATCTGCTAGGAATGACTGAAAATTGTGAATGAAAGATAATTTTAAAATCTGACATAGATCTGACTTATAGTGCTTAATGCTCATAATAATACCATGACCCAGCTTCCATAAGTGCATACTGTTGTTGTGTCCTGGGGCAAGACTCTTAACCCATATGATCCCCAGTATCTGTGCAGAGTACACTGTGATATGTATATGTGTGTGACTCGGTTTCTTGATGTGAAGGTAATTTAGTCTAATAGTCACAAAAGAAAGACACCAAAATGAAAGGTGCAGTGTATAACATTTCTAGTGGAGGGTTTGCCACCTGCTTATCTCCCATTACTACTCAGATCTGTGGAGAGTCGCCCTTATTCACAGAAGGAATTCACAGAAATGTATTTTTGAGCAGAGGTGGGGACTTTCAAGTTGTGACTTTGACTCGAGTCAGACATGAGTCACTATTTTTCGGACTTAAGACTTGACTTGATAAAATGAACTAAGACTTGGGATTCGACTTGGACTTGAAGGTCAATGACTTGGACTTGAAGGTCAGTGACTTGGGACTTGACTCAGACTTGAGGCCTGTGGCTTGAGAAGACTTGAGAAGCACTTTTAAATCTGAATTCTTTCTCTTCTGGCTGTAATGATTCATACTAAGATCTTGTCAAGACATTTAAAAAGGAAAAATTTGCTCTTATATACTCATACTCATACTCATATATAAATATACCGTGACTTTTTAAGTTTAATTTTGTTTAAAATTCATATAAATTGCAAAAATCTAAGCTATATTTGGTACTTTGGTTTAAAGACTTGAAATGGCTTGAAGAGCAAAGCAGACGACTTGGACTTGACTTGGACTTGTGGGTCAGTGACTTAAGACTCGACTTGACTTGGACTTGCCTGTATTTGGCTTGGGACTTGACTCAGATTTGAGGTCAAAGACTTGAAACTTACTTGAGACTTGCAAAACTTGGTCCCATCTCTGTTTTTGAGCAATAGAAACACCCGTAATCAATAAATGCTAGATGGATATGTTTAATGCCATACCAGGGAACATTCCAGGCAAAGCAATAACATGTCCATGGAGACAAGTAGGTAGCGCACCCTCCACCAGAAAGTTTGCAGAGTGCATCTTTAAGTAAAAGTAACAAAACATGTTAAAAATCACAACACACAATTGGACTTGAAAATATAAATAGATTCCCTTTTTATTCCTAACATCTAGAGCTGCTTGAGGTGTCAAACATACATTTTCATATCATAGTCTTACTGAAGCTCCTCTCCTTGTGTCTCTAACCACACTGTTGTTTGTTGTCCTCAGTTATAACGGTATCGCGTACAAAGCGTCCTCTCAGCACACACAGATGTACAGACAGGACCACAGATCCCGCCCTGCCTATGACTCCTACAAGGTCCCCAGCGAGGGCCGCCACTCCAACCAGAGATTTGACTACGTATAGTTCACTCACTAAACAGCTACTTCCTCCTGTTTGTACTCATTTGTATTCATGTACCTTTTTTATCTAGAGTAAAAAAAAGCATTGTGTGTTTTGTTTTGATGAATGTTGAAGGTCCTATATTATGCAAAACTGACTTATAATGCTGTTACCTCCTCAAAAATATACCTGGAGTTGTTTCATTTACCCTGTATTATTAGTCTGTCTACATCTAGAAAGCTCAAAATGCTCTGTTCCACCATGTGATGTCATGAAGATTAAATATGCAGAGTTTCCATATTGAACAAATTAACCAAAACTCCAGGTATGTTTGTAATGAAGAAGCTACATTATAAGATAGATCAGAAAATAGCATAATATAATAATAATAATATAGGACCTTACGATTATACAATTTCTCTGTTAACAGTTCTTATTAAATTGTGTAATTAATTTGTTTTTTTACATTATTTGTATTTTATTTACTGTCTTGCTGTACTGGCAAACAAATAAATCATTTCTGACTGCTGATTCATAAACTAGGCGACATTAAAAATAATTGTGTTTATGTTTGACTTTATTACAGTAATCTTAATGAGCCTGCCTGAAGTGGTCTGTGCATGCAGGTTATTAAAATTTAATATTCAAGATGTTCACAATTTTAGTTTAGTGTTTATAATAAAATTTATGTTAAAATTATTAAAAATTAAAGGTGCATTATGTAAGTTTTTGGTTTGGGGTCCATCACCTGCTTGTTTCTGTGGATATGTCAATGCTTTGCCTGAAATGCTCCACAAGGTGACATTAAACAGCTCAACCTTACATTTATTAAATTACAAGTGGTTTTATAGCTCAAAAAGACCTTGAGCATTCTGACTGTGAGCAGGGTCGCCTCTCCACAGATCTGACTTGTAACTTGCTCAGGTTTGGTCTTGATGAAGATAGAAAGGTTTAATGCCATACTCTCCACCAGAAAAGTTAGACAATGCACCTTTAAGTTGAAAAAACATGTGGTTAATAGGGTGATAATTTGATATTTTTGAAGTTTTGTTGCTAATTTTATATCATCATCATTTCAAATATAAAGACAGGATCAGCTCATTTCTGTCAACTAACATAATATTGTCTGAAAATGATTGAGATATTCGTTTTTTGTAAATAACTCTCACCTCTACTTGGATGTGTTTCTCAGCCTGTTGTTGTTTATCCCATTATTCTTATCTGTAAATAGTGGTCATCGGTTTACTTGTGTTTGTGGCTATTATCTGCACCCCTCCAGCTTCAAACTGTACAAACAAATGCAATAATTAAATAAACTAAATAATTGTGAGTTTGTCTCGATTTTGTGGATCTTGATTGAGACTCGTAAAAGTCCACTGGGACAGATTCAGAAGAGTTTTAGCATGAGCTGCACGTCAAATCACCTCCAGCCTGATTAATTTTATAATGTGGCGGAATAAGTGCTGCCTAAACAATGACTCAACAGATGAAGGAAATTCACTAGTCTTTGGCGTCCTCTGGTGGGGAATTTGGGCTATTGCTGGAAACTTTAAAGAACATCAGATTTATAGGATGTTTTGTGGTAAATGGAAATGGTTAATTTTGCGTTCTTACATGAAATTTGCATTAAAATCTCGCTGTCTGAATGTCTAAACTCAATAATCAAAGAAATTGAAAACGATAAGCCTTCACATGCCTATGAAAGAGTTTTGTAACAATGTGCTTCACTTTTAAACTTGATTTTCATAATATTCAATGTCAAACCATACTGATCATTTTTGTTACCATGTGGTCTTATACCAGTTCTGATCAAGTTTAATATTCAAAAAAATGTTAAGAAAATGTCAAATTTGTCCTGTTTGAAATATTTTTCCCTCTACTACTAATACTAAAGAACAAATACTGATGTATCTAATTTCAGTATTAGGCTGTATGGATTAGTAATCTGATTTTCCAGTACTTTTCACAACCCTAGTACATATACAACTGAGGTCTGATGTTTGAATGTATGATGTGTGTTGTATTTGTCTTTGTATTTTATTATTTATAGATTGTGCACGACCAGAGATGTGTGACCTGAATTGCCCTTTGGAATTCATAAAGTTGTTGATTGATTGAGGTCTAATACATTTGGAGAGAAAAAAAAAGTACAGAACACACTAAACAATACTGGACAAAATTTTCAATTTTTATTGATTTTTGGACAATTTCTTTTCCAGTGTCATCCACAACCGTTCACTTCAATGGTATTTGCATAATCTTTT